>NC_072019.1:32402881-32585381 GCF_027791375.1 Indicator indicator
AAGGAGCCTCAACCACCTCCCTGGGCAACCTGTTCCAGTGTTCCACCACCCTCATAGTAAAGAACTTGTTCCTCACATCCAATCTAAATCTGCTCTGCTCTAGTCTGAAGCCATTGTCCCTCATCCTGTCCCTGCAGACCTTTGCAAGCAGTCTCTGTGCCGCCTTGTAGCCCCCATTCAGGTACTGGCAGGTTGCTATTAGGTCTCCCTGGAGCCTTCTCTTCTCCAGGCTGAACACCCCCAGCTCCCTTAGAGCAGATCAGGTCCAGGAACATCTAGAGAACCTGAAAGTGTACAAATCCATGGGACCTGATGAGATACATCCACGGGTCCTGAAAGAACTGGGGGCTGAAGTTACTAGGCTACAGCTATCACATTTTGAGAAGTCATGGCAGTCTGGTGAGGCTCCCACAGACTGGAAAATGGGAAAGATAATCCCCATTGTTAAAAAGGGAAGCAAAGAAAACCCAGAGAACTACGGCCCAGTCAGTCCCATCTCCCTGCCAGGTAAAATCATGGAGCAGATCCTTCTGGTAGCTGTGCTAAGGCACATGAAACATAATGAGGTGATGAGTGACAGCCAACATGGCTTCACCAAGGGCAAGTTGTGCATAGGTTGGCATGGGAAAAGCAACTGCCAGAATTTACCTGGGCTTGTGCAAGGCATTTGACACTGTCCCACAGGACATCCTTGTCTCTAAGATGGAGAGAGATGGATTTGACCACTCAGTGGATAAGGAACTGGCTAGCAGGTTGCACTCACAGAGTTGTGGTTAATGACTCAATGTCCATGTGGAGACCAGTGACAAGTTGAGCTCCCCAGGGGTCTGTTCTGGGTCCAGTGCTGCTCAACATCTCTATCAGTGACATGGACAATGGCACTGAGTGCACCCTCAGCAGGTTTGCTGGTGACACCAAGCTGAGCAGTGTGCTGGACTCACTGGAGGGCAGGGATCCATCCAAAGGGACCTTGACAGGCCTGAGAAATGGGCCAGTGCCAGCTGCATCAGGTTCAACAAGTCACAGGGCAAGGTCCTACCCCTGGGTCAGGCCAGTCCCAGGCACAAATATAAACTGGGTACAGAGTGGGCTGAGAGCAGCCCTGAAGGGAAGGACTTGGGGGTGTTGATGGATGAGGAGCTCCCCACGAGCTGGCAGTGCCCTCATGCAGCCCAGCAGGCAGCTATGTGCTGGGATGCATCAGGAGGAGTGTGGCCAGCAGGGCAAGAGAGAGGATTCTGCCTCTTGGCTCTGCTCTGCTAAGACCCCACCTCCAATCCTGCCTCCAGTTCTGGGCTCCCCACTGTAAGAGGGACAGAGATCTGTCCAGAGGAGAGCCACACAGATGATGCAGGGGCTGGAACACCTCTGCTATGAGGATAGCTGAGGGAACTGGGGGTGTACAGCCTGGAGAAGAGAAGACTCTGGGGGGACCTCAGAGCTGCCTCCCAGTACCTGAAGGGATCCTCCAGGAAGGCTGCAGAGGGACTTTGTACAAGAGTGTCCAGCCATAGGACAAGGGGAAATGGAGTGAAATTAAAGGAGAATAGGTTTAGATTGGATCTTGGGAAGAAATTCTTCACTCTGAGAGTAGCAAGAGTCTGGAATGGATTGTCCAGAGAGATTGTGGATGCCTCCTCCCTGGAGATGTTCAAGGCCAGGTTGGATGGGGCCTTGAGTAACCTGGGCTGGTTGAGAGGTGTCCCTGCCCATGGTGGAGAGGTTGGGTTGGATGATCTCTAAGGTCTCTTCCAGCCTAAGCCATTCTATGATTAGCTGATCCTGTTAGCAAGCCCAAACCCAAACAGAGGCAGTGTTCTGCAGCACAGTCGACTCTGGAGCTAGCATTCCTATTCAGAGTGTGACTACTCAGTTTAAAAGGAGCAAATACAATTACTTATTTTTAAAGTTTAGTCTGGTCTTTAAGAAGCTTCAACGAGGCCATTAACATTAAGTAGAAATCTACTGTCAAGAAATTGCAGGAAGGGACTAAACTGAAAGCACTTCTTCACTGCAAGACTGATAGAGATCTTACAAATGCTTAGGTTCCCGTAGGGTTTGAGCACGCCTGGTGAAAATCTGACATCAGTAGGGGTTTATGATCTCAAGCACCCTGCATCATTTTCAGTGGGGTGAACAATGGCAGCCAGACACAGAGAAGCCAGCAGGGCCAGGGAGGGGATTCTCCCCCTCTGCTCCACTCTGCTGAGACCACACCTGGAGCTCTGTGTCCACTCTGGAGCCTCTGTTACAAGAAGGATCTGGAGGTGCTGGAAGGTGTCCAGAAAAGGACCATGAGGATGAGCAGAGGGCTGAAGCTGCTCTGCTATGAGGACAGACTGAGAGAGTTGGGGTTGTTCAGTCTGGAGAAGAGAAGGCTCTGAGGAGACCTTCTTGTGGCCTTCCAGTATCTGAAGGGGGCTACAAGAAAGCTGGGGAGGGACTTTTGAGGGTGTCAGGGAGTGATAGGAGGGGAGGGAATGGAAAATAAACTAGAAATGAGTAGATTCAGATTGGATGTTAGGAAGAAATTTCTTCCCCATGAGGGTGGTGAGAGACTGGCACAGGTTGCCCAGGGAGGTGGTGGAAGCCTCATCCCTGGAGGTTTTTGCAGCCAGGCTGGATGTGGCTGTGAGCAACCTGCTGTAGTGTGAGGTGTCCCTGGCCATGGCAGGGGGGTTGGAACTGGATGATCCTTGAGGTCCCTTCCAACCCTGACAATTCTGTGAGTCTGTGATTCTATTGTATAAAAATGGGTCTGGCAGGCATAGTTCTGGGAGCACAAGGACCAGGTTTCTTGGCAAATTAAACATATTAGTTGTCTCTTCATTAGCAAGGGAAGAGGAAAATATTCAATGACCTTTCCAGTCACAGTCTCACAGTATATCAGAGGTTGAAAAGGACCTCAAGAGATCATCCAGTCCAACCCCCCTGCCAGAGCAGGATCACCCAGAGTAGTCCACACAGGAATGCATCCAGGTGGGTTTGGAAAGTCTCTAGAGAAGGAGACTTCACAACCTCTCTGGGCAGCCTGCTCCAGGGCTCTGTCACCCTCACTGGAAAGAAGTTTCTCCTCATGCTGAGCTGAAATCTTCTATGTTCTAGAAGATTTCAGTCAGATGAATATTTTTCTTAGCTCAAGTGGAAAGAGAAGGATTTACTTTCTTGATGTGGACTTTAAATGTCCTTGCAGTCCTGCTGAGGAGGCAAACATTGTTTATTTTCCAGTCCTGTCAGTAGACTGCAAATTCATCTCAGGTATGGCTTGAAGCAAGCTTCATCTCCAAAGCTAAGAGGTAATTTAGTTTCCAGGGATATTCTGTCCCTGTTTTGCTTGAGCTGAGGCTACCAATTCAACATGACAATGAGAATTACTATCCACTAGGGGCCAAACTGTGCCCACCAAACTATGCCTGATGTCCTTTCTGAAGCACTTTTATTCCCCAGTAGTTGAAATTGCATGATTTTTTTTTCTGAGTCCATTTCTTGATATATTCAATTCCAGACTGTCCTTGAGCTCTCCCAGTCTCAGGCTGAAGCCACAAGATACAGTTCACTTGTTCCAGAGAAATATGCAGCAATTATTAATGCTATGACTGTATTCATCTATAGGGCAGGCAAGATATGAAAGTCAGTCTTATTGATGTATGTAAAAGACATCTCCAGAGACAGAGGAAATGATGTCTAGTGAAGGCTCAAGCCCAGTCTTTTCCATGTGTGTCAGAGCTGAAATGATCCTGCTCACTGCATGGAAGAAGGGATTGTGAAAGGTCTCAACAGGAGATGGCTCAGTAAGGGTCTGGTTCAAGCCTCAGGGAAGTCAGTGGACAGCCCTTCAAACCACCTCTGCTCCTAGCCCCTGTGCCCCTCGCCCATCTCTGCTGCTTTGAGTGTTTGAAAAAGATGGCAAATAGAGGACAGCACTACTGAGACACACTCAAGTATGCACCTGGTTAAACCTTGGATGTGCTTTCTGCTCCTTGGCAAATAACATCCAGTGCTGTAGGCTTTTGAGCAGGCATTTGGCACAACCAGCATCCTGTACCTCACAAAGGCTCCCAAACCAAGAATGCTGAGGTAGGTCTTGAGCTTTCCTCTCACCCACAAGGTACTAACAAACGAGCTAATGAACTTCAGGAAGGATTTTGAGGTGCTGGAGCAGGTCTAGAGGAGAGCAACCAGACTGGGGAGGGAGCTAGAGGGAAATTCTGATGAGGAGAGGCTGAGGGAGCTGGGGGTGTTCAGCCTGGAGAAGAGGAGACTCAGGGGGGACCTTATCACTCTCTACAACTACCTGAAGGGAAGCTGTAGTCAGGTGGGGGTCAGGCTCTGCTCCCAGGCACCTTGTGACAGGACAAGAGGGCATGGCCTGAAGCTGGGCCAGGGGAGGGTTAGGTTGGATGTTAGGAAGCACTTCCTGACAGAATGGCACTGGGAGGGACTGCCCAGGGAGGTGGTGGAGTCACCACCCCTGGAGGTGTTTAAGCAAAGCTTGGCTGTGGCACTTGGTGGCAGGGTTTAGCTGCTGTGGTGGTGTTAGGTCATAGGCTGGGCTTGGTGATCTCAGAGGTCTTGTCCAGCTTCAATGATTCTGTGATTAGTTACAGCTTTCATTAAAATGTCATTAAAAGCTGTCATACTTGCATAGCTGGACTCAGTTGTAGCCAAACATGTGGGCAGAGCAAAACATTTCACAGAGCTGGAAGATTTTGTGTCCCTGCTGAGCAAATACCCTTATAGCTTCTCACTTCATTAGTCTAAAACTTATAACAAAAATTCTTAGAGTTCCTCTCATTCTAACAAAGGACTTTTAATATTCTTGACTGAAATGTTCGGTGGAGAAGGTAGTTGTTCTGCTGTCCATCTGGAGAGACCCCCAGAGCAGCTTGTGGTCCTTGGTCCTGCTCAGTATTTACAAAACATGCCCTGCAACTCTGAGTCCATGCATGCCCTCACAGTAAGGAACCCAAGCATCTGCTACTCCAGTCTGGAGAGGACATCCTGGCTGCCACGTCTGCCATGATTTGCTGCTGGATGAAGAGCTGGTTTGATGATTGCACTCAGGGAGTGATGGTCACTGGCTTGATGTCATAGAATCATTGAATCAACCAGGTTGGAAGAGACCTCCAAGATCATCCAGTCCAACCTATCACCCAGCCCTATCCAATCAACCAGACCATGGCACTAAGTGCCTCATCCAGGCTTCTCTTGAACATCTCCAGGGATGGTGACTCCACCACCTCCCTGGGCAGCACATTCCAATGGCAAATCTCTCTCTGTGAAGAACTTCCTCCTCACATCCAGCCTAGACCTCCCCTGGCACAGCTTGAGACTGTGTCCCCTCCTGCTGCTGGTTGCCTGGCAGAAGAGCCCAACCCCCACCTGGCTACAACCTCCCTTCAGGGAGTTGTAGACAGCAATGAGGTCTGCCCTGAGCCTCCTCTTCTCCAGGCTAAACACCCCCAGCTCCCTCAGCCTCTCCTCACAGGGTTTGTGCTCCAGACCCCTCCCCAGCTTCGTTGCCCTTCTATGTTCACCTTCCAGTCCCTCAACATCTCTCTTGAACTGAGGAGCCCAGAACTGGACACAGGACTCAAGGTGTGGCCAAGTGGATACCAGTGACAAGTGGTTTCCCTTAGAGGTTGGCACAGAGACAAATGCTGTTTAACACCATTGTCTGCAATGTGGGCAGTGGGATCAAGAGCACAGCTATTCCAGTTGTGTGGTGTGGGTGATATGCTGGAGGGAAGGGATGCTGGGGTGGTTTTAAGGCTATACCTTTAATTTCTCTTCCCAAAGCTCGAGCAGAAAGGTAAAAGAATATAAATAAATCACTATTGGGTGTAAGAAAGCAAAATAATGATGATTCTAAACAATTCCATTGGAGAGATAGAGAGAGAGAAAGGTCTAAGAGTCAGTACTCAAATGAGTCTGTTAGTCTGCCTGGTGTTTCTCTGCTGGGCAGTTTGTGTTCCTCTTCTGCACTTGGCTTTGCAGACAGCACACTGGCACACTGACCTTGAAAAGCTAAAGTTTAACAACCTCTCTGCTTCTTGGCTTTCTACCCCCTTACCTGCTAGCTCTGGGAAGCAGGGAGGGAGGGAAAAGAGGCAGGGTCCCTCTGGGGCCAGGGGGCTTTGTTGTGTTTTTCTGTTCATTGCACATTGTTGTGAATGCTGTGAACAGTGTGTATTTGTACATACTCATCGTACTCCATTGTAGGCTGTAGTTTTGCTGTAAACACAGCTTCATTGGCTTCTGAACCCAGCTAGTCCGGAGTTGTCAGTGTGGGAGGGGAATTTCAGCCCACCACACTACAACAGATGCCATCCAGAGGGACCTTGACAGGCTTGAGAGACAGGCCAGCAAAGTCCAACAAAGCAAACTGCAAGGTCCTGTACTTGGGTTGGGGCAATCCCAAGCACAAATACAGGCTAGGCAGAGAATGAGTAGAGAGCAGAGACTGCCCTGTGAGGAGAGACTAGGAGACCTGGAGCTGCTTAGTCTGGAGAACAGAAGATTGAGAGGGGATTTAATCAATGTTTATAAATATCTGAGGGCTGGGGGTCAGGAGAGAGAGGACAGCCTCTGCTCACTTGTGCCCTGGGATAGGACAAGGGGCAATGGATGGAAACTACAGCACAGGAGGTTCCACCTCAACATGAGCAGGAACTTCTTCACTGGGAGGGTCCCAGAGCACTGGAACAGGCTGCCCAGAGAGGTTGTGGAGTCTCCTTCTCTGGAGCCTTTGCAGCCCTGTCTGGATGTGTTCCTGTGTGACCTGTGCTGGATTCCCTGCTCCTGCTCTGGCAGGGGGCTTGGACTGGAAGATCTCCACAGGTCCCTTCCAACCCCAGACATCCTGTGAGCCTGTGACCTGTCGAGGCAGCAGTGGCTGGCTAACTGCTTTAAGGACATGAGCAAGCCCCGAAGAGCAAGGCCCATACAGACATAAAGAAGTGGCCAAGCACTGCTGCCCCTCCAGCCCGAGCCTGTCTACAGAGCTGGCTTTAGGCATAAGTAGTGAAAAACCACCAGAGGAAACCAAGGCTCTGTGAGAGGTGGGCCCCAGCAGTGATGAGAGACTTGCCTTACCCTGCCTGGGCAGTGAAAGTGGGGAGCCAAGCTGCCACCACCCTGTGCTGCGGCTAGGGAGGGAGTGATGCCAGCACTGGTGGTGCTGCAGCTGCCCCCACCCAAGGGTGCAGGAGCATCCAGTGTGAGTCCTCGCAGCACTCCTGTTCTGACCTCTCCTTTACCACCCTGAATGCCAGCAAGGCAGAGGGACACCTTGGAGCTGCAGGCTTTGTTCCCTTCACCTTTTGGAAGACAATAATGTTTCAGCTCCTCTGAAGATCTTACCTGCATGCAACATCCACTCTACTCCACCCTGGGATCTAGCTGGAGTATTTTGAATTATAGACCTGGAGAGTGTTTCTTCTCAGGGAGTAATTGGAGAGGATGCTCATTTCTTCTAATAGCTTTACACACTTCAACATTGGTCCAAATATGTAATCTAAATCTGCATTCCTTATTGCCCCTCACTATTTCCACTCGCTTGTAAAACCTGTTCAGAAATGCCAAACTGCATCAGGTACCTGCTAGCAGATATCACAGGATCACAGGATCATGGAACATTAGAGGTTGGAAGGGACCTCCAGAGATCATCCAGTCCAACCCCCCCTGCCAGAGCAGGATCACCCAGGGGAGTCTGCACAGGAATGCATCCAGGTGGGTTTGGAAAGTCTCCAGAGGAGACTCCACAACCTCTCTGGGCAGCCTGCCCCAGGGCTCTGTCACCCTCACTGGAAAGAAGTTTCTCCTCATGTTGAGCTGAAACCTTCTCTGGTCAAGTTTGTATCCATTGTTCCTTGACTTATCACTGTGCAGCACCCAAAAGAGCCTGGCCCCCTCCACTTGACACCCACCCCTCAGCTATTGATAGACATTGATCAGATCCCTCTCAGCCTTCTCTTCTCCAGACTAAACAGCCCCAGGGCTCTCAGTCTCTCTTCACAGGGGAGATGCTCAAGTCCCCTAAGCATCCTCCTGGCTCTCCCTTGGACTCTCTCCAGCAGGTCTCTGTCTCTCTTGACCTGGGGAGCCCCAAACTGGACACAGGATTGCAGGTAGGAAAGAAATAGCAAGCAGCTCTTTTGCAATCTATCTGCATGCATTGCCTGAACATTTGTAAGTAACTAATCTGTGCAGAGCAACCAGGACCAGACTGCACACATGAAAAATGCAGAAGCTGCAAAATACAGTTTGAAATACAATTAATAACTCTTCAGTAGCATCACATATAGTTAGCCCTGGGAAAAAAGGCTTTGTTACTTTACACATAATACTGAGGTATTGACAGCACTTAGCACAGAATCATAGAATGGTTTGGGTTGGAAGGGAACTTAAAGCTCAGCCAGTTCCAACCCCCTTGCCATGGGCAGGGACACCTCCCACCAGCCCAGGCTGCTCAAGGTCTCATCCAGCCTGGCCTTGATCACCTCCATGGAGGGGGCATCCAGAAGCTCCCTGGGCAGCCTGCTCCAGTGTCTCCCCACCCTCACTGTCAAGAATTTGTTCCTAGTATCTGATGTAAATGTACCCTCCTCAAGCTTAAATGCATTTCCTCTCATCCTATCACTACAAGCCCTTGTAAAAACTCCCTCCCCAGCTTTCTTGTAGGGCCTCTTTAGCTTCTGGAAGGCTCCTCTGAGGTTTCCCCAGTGCCTTCTCTTCTCCAGGCTGAACAGCCCCAACTCTCACAGCCTGTCCCCATAGGAGAGGGGCTCCAGCCCTCCAAATGGCCTTGAGTTGCACCAAGGGAGTCTCCACTAGCCTGGACACTGCAGTTGGTATGTATGCAGCACAACAAGCCCTGCCCTTATATTAGTTAATTAATACTAATTAATGAAGTTTCATGAACAGCTGGGTCAAAAAGCAACGACAACAGCGTAGAGGGGGCTTCTTGGTGCCAGCACCTCCAGCACAGGAGCACAGGATCACACAGGACCATGGCAAAGTGCCAGGCACCAGATCCTTGGCTCGGCCAGGTACGAGGAGCCCTGTTCTCCCTGCTGGTGCACAGCTGGATCACCTGAGAGAGAGACTGCCGCTGCCTGGGGCCGAGAGAAAGCTTCCAGTGGGAGAGCAAGATCAGTAGTGCTGGCAGGCTTTGAAATAGCTGGGAAAAATGTCTGTTTCTGACCTCCTCAGACTGGTGCATGGAAAACATTTCCAATTCCCAACAGCTGCTTTCCTGGGTAGCTTCCAAAGCACTCCTTTAAACAAACGTATTCAAAGGACAGCACCCAACCTATTTCATCCTAAGGCTGTGGGTTCTGAAGGGCCTGACCATGAGCCCTCCAAGTGTCACGAACCACAGAATGCTAGAAAAGAGAAATGGCTCAAACGCAGAATCACAGAGTCGTAGAATCACAGAATCACAGAATCAATCACAGAATCAGTTACAGAATCAATCACAGAATCAGTTACAGAATCAATCACAGAATCACAGAATCAATCACAGAATCAGTCACAGAATCAATCACAGAATCAGTTACAGAATCAATCACAGAATCAGTCACAGAATCAATGAAAGAATCAATCACAGAATCACAGACTCAATCACAGAATCACAGAATCAATCACAGAATCACAGACTCAATCACAGAATCACAGAATCAATCACAGAATCACAGAATCAATCACAGAATCACAGAATCACAGACTCAATCACAGAATCACAGAATCAATCACAGAATCAATCACAGATTGTTAGGGGCTGGAGGGGACCTCAAAAGCTCATCCAGTCCAAGCCCCCCTGCCAGAGCAGGAGCACCTAGAGCAGGTCACACAGGAACACACCCAGGGAAGTTTTGAATATCTCCAGAGAGGGAGACTCCACAACCCCCCTGGGCAGCCTCTTCCAGGGCTCTGTCACCCTCATAGGGAAAAAACTTTTCCTCCTGTTTCCATGGAACTTCCTCAGCCTCAGCTTCCACCACTGCCCCTTGTGCTGGCATTGGGCATCACCCAACAGAGCCTGGCTCCAGCCTCTGGGCACTCCCCCTGCACATCTTTATCACCAGCAATGAGGTCACCTCTCAGGCTCCTCCTCTCCAAGCTACAGAGCCCTCAGCTCCCTCAGGCTCTCCTCAGAAGGAAGATGTTCCACTCCCTTCATCATCTTTGTGGCTCTGTGCTGGACTCTCTCAAGCAGTTCCCTGAGGTCCTTCTTGAACTGAGGGGCCCAGAATTGGACACAATACTCCAGGTGTGGCCTCACAAGTTAGAAATGAAACAAGTTGTAGTAAAGTCATTGTTCCTTGGGGAACAAACTCCAAATTTATGATGCAGTGTGGGACTGACTGTTTGGGTATCATGGACATTTGTCTGGAGATTATTCCCTCACAAAAGAGTCTTAGGAGTCATTCTCACAGTTTGTATTCATGTCAGGTTTTGGTCACAGACAAATTCACACATTCAGCAATGTAGTTAATCTCCCAGATACCCACCAGAGAAGAACAGGGATTAATACATTTATCTTGTAAAACAATGCAGACCTCCTCTGAATTACAAACAGAAATTAGACTGTAGTTATCAAATATGCTCAGGGAGGTTATGAATCAAGTCACTGCATTGTGAAAATTCCCCATCTCTTATCACTTCCCAGTTTGAAGGCTGCAGCAGAGTGTCAGCTGCCTACTAGATTTGGTGGAGGGAGGGAAGTGCCTTCTCCAGCTGAGAATTTCTCTAGGAGGGCAGAGAGAGCTTTGCCTTGCAAATGCCATCCAGAAGTCCAGAGAAGATATCAGGATGTGCCCCTGGACTTGATGATCCATAAAACCTTCATGAAAGTCAATGACTGTTGCAGCAGGGATTGAAGCCATGGTTTACATGGCATGCTGATGGTAATAAATCTGTCCTGCAGACATGTGCAGGACCAGCAAGTGCCCTGCTGCACGCTTGCTGAAGTCTCTGTTAAGCTCAGAAAAACTGATACTGATTTCAGCCTAAACAAACAGAGAGCAGTGAAGGGGAAAGGGACGTGGGGGTCCTGGTGGATGGGAGGTTGCCCATGAGCCAGCAATGTGCTCTGGTGGCCAAGAAGGCCAATGGCATCCTGGGGGGGATTAGAAGGGCTGTGGTTAGTAGGTTGAGAGAGGTTCTCCTCCTCCTCTACTCTGCCCTGGTGAGGCCACATCTGGAATATTGTGTCCAGTTCTGGGCTCCTCAGTTCAAGAAGGACCTCAGGGAACTGCTTGAGAGAGTCCAGCACAGAGCCACGAAAAAGATGAAGGCAGTGGAACATCTTCCTTATGAGGAGAGCCTGAGGGAGCTGAGGGCTCTGTAGCTTGGAGAGGAGGAGCCTGAGAGGTGACCTCATTGCTGTTGATAAAGATGTGCAGGGGGAGTGCCAAGAGGCTGGAGCCAGGCTCTGCTGGGTGATGCCCAATGCCAGCACAAGGGGCTGTGGTGGAAGGTGAGGCAAAGGAACTTCCATGGAAACAGGAGGAAGAATTTTTTCCCTATGAGGGTGACAGAGCCCTGGAAGAGGCTGCCCAGGGGGGTTGTGGAGTCTCCCTCTCTGGAGATATTCAAAACTTCCCTGGGTGTGTTCCTGTGTGACCTGCTCTGGCAGGGGGGTTGGACTGGGTGAGCTTTCAAGGTCCTTTCCAGCTCCTAACATTCTGTGATTTTGTGACAGAACCAAGGGAAACCAACCCAAAAGAGAAACGAAAAAGCCACTGCTGTTGATAAGACAAGCAACCCTGGCTGGTAGTTTTGGAGAGGGGAGAGAGAGGAAGAGTTTTTCTTTCCCTATTCCTTCTAAATGCATGTGTCACATGTGTTTATAGGTTAATGGTAGCTCTGAGGAAATGCAACTCTTGAAGTGATTAACAGAATATTTATTTTCTAGGAGCAGTGTTATAAAATCCACAGAGTTCCTGCCTCCTATCCAGTAATTAATCTGCTGGTGTGTGCTGCCCATCCGAAGGCTTCGGCGGTGCAGTGCTGGCGTTTCTCATTAAAATGAATCCTGGAGGCACTTTGTTATTGTTTAGGCTGTGAAAACCACTGCTGGGGTTTGGTTTCTTTTTCTTCACCCCTTCTGTATGTTTTGTATGTGCTAAGCACAGGAGGAACTTAGCATGCTCTCTAAAGGACTGCACATTAATAATACATGCTGGACCACGAAAAAAAAAAAAGGAAATTGCTGAATGGTAGTTGTGTAAGTCAGCAGCATCCAGGAAAAGGCACTCTCCCTTTAATCCTTGCTACAAAGAGGTGTCCTCAGAGCTGAGAGAGTATTATTTAGAAGCTGACTGATTCTTGCTTGATGCTCTTCTCTTGTGCCTCTCAACAGTGCTTGGGGGGGCTGGAGATGACCAGGCTTGGATATGTGAAACTTTGCAATTCCATCTTTGTATTTTAAAAGGCCCTCAGATGGCACTGGGATGGTTTTTTATATGCATCTCTGTCTCTTGCCATAGGTAATTATTTATTAATGCAAACCCTACAAGAAAGATTGGCTGTGTCAAGAGGGGAGCAGGGAAATAACACTCTGATAAAAGTGTGTCCCAACGCCCTGACAAGAGTCAGTTGTTCTGGTTTTGACCACGTTGATGCAGCTAATTCCCCAATTCAAAAGCAGTTTTGTTCAGCAGTGCTAGGGCTGTACCCCAATGTGCCTGCTGTGAGGCTCCTCTTCCTGTTAATTGGGAAGAGCTGAGAACATTAGTGCTGCTCTGCACACCAGCCCCTGGCAATGCTGCCCTAGTGACACAATGCAGGAGATTAGGGGTAGTGGAGCCGCTGGTAGCTGTCTGAAATTGGTTGTCTTGTGGATAAAATGAACAAGGGAGTACACAGGAGGAAAGTGGGTTTGCTGGGGGCTTAGAAGTTTTGTTTTCACTCCCAATCCCAACTGTGCTGCAAGCTTCTCTCACAAGTTTCTTTGATTTTAATACTTCCTACTCTGGGCTGGAGCAGACACTGCTGCCACTCCTGAGCACTGGGGCTTCGGACCGCACACCATGGTAGAATAAACCTTTGGCTTCACAGCAGGAGGCTGCAAAGCCACAAAGATGATGAAGGGAGTGGAACATCTCCTTATGAGGAGAGCCTGAGGGAGCTGAGGGCTCTGTAGCTTGGAGAGGAGGAGCCTGAGAGGTGACCTCCTTGCTGTTGATAAAGATGTGCAGGGGGAGTGCCCAGAGGCTGGAGCCAGGCTCTGTTGGGTGATGCCCAATGACAGCACAAGGGGCAGTGGTGGAAGCTGAGGCTGAGGAAGTTCCATGGAAACAGGAGGAAAAGTTTTTTCCCTATGAGGGTGACAGAGCCCTGGAAGAGGCTGCCCAGGAGGGTTGTGGAGTCTCCCTCTCTGGAGATATTCAAAAACCCCCTGGATGTGTTCCTGTGTGACCTGCTCTAGGTGCTCCTGCTCTGGCAGGGGGGTTGGACTGGATGAGCTTTCGAGGTCCCCTCCAGCCCCTAACATTCTGTGATTCTGTGAAAGCTTCTCACTGCATTTGGCACTTTGGTTATGTTTCTGTGAGCTATAGCCTTCTGTCTAGGTTCTGATGTAGCTGTTGATGGACCTTGTGTCTGGGAGTCTGTGTGCACACTCCCCGCATGCACTGACGTGGTGCTGACAAAGTACTTCTCCGGGCTCCTGTGGCAGCAGCTTCCAGAGGTTTGCTGCTTTCTGCATGAGGAAATACTCTCTTTTAACTCTTGTAAATGAATCCTTTTCACACTCCACCAGGTGCCTCCTCATTCTTCAGTCACAGGGATAAGTTCCCAATAAATGTAAGATGCTGCTTTGCACTTGTTACATCCACGAGCAGGCAACAGGCTTTGTTAAAAAACATATTTTAATCTTACAGCTCTGCAGAGAGTGAAGGTGCAACAGACTGGCACAGGCTGGTGAAAGATGGGGGAGTTTTGACCTGCCAGAGAGTTCCTTACCTGCTGATGATGCCAAACTGGCAGGCTTGGCTGATATGGCTGAAGGCTGTGCAGCCATTCAGCGAGACCTGGACAGACTGAGAAATGGGCAGAGAGGAACCTCATGAGGTTCACCAAGGACAAGTGCAGAGTCCTGCACCTGGGAAGGAAGAAGAAACTGCAGCAGGACAGGTTGGGAGGGATCTGCTGGAGAGCAGCCCCAAGGAGAAGGACCTGGGAGTGCTGCTGGTGGACAACAAGTTCTGCATGGGACAGCAATGTGCCCTGGGGGCCAAGAAGGCCAAGGGGGTCCTGGGGGGCATTCAAAGGAGTGTGTCCAGCAGAGCCAGGGAGGTTCTCCTCCCCCTCTACTCTGCCCTGGTGAAGCCCCACCTGGAATATTGCATCCAGTTCTGGGCTCCCCAGTTCAAGAGAGACAGGGATCTGCTGGAGAGAGTCCAAGGGAGGGCTACAAGGATGCTGAAGGGACTGGAGCACTGCCTGGTGAGGAGAGGCTGAGAGCCCTGGGGCTGTTTAGTCTGGAGAGGAGAAGACTGAGAGGGGATCTGATCAATGTCTATCAATAGCTGAGGGCTGGGGGTCAAGAGGGAGGGGACAGGCTCTGCTCAGTTGTGCCCTGTGAAAGGACAAGGGGCAATGGGTATAAACTAGAGCACGGGAGGTTCCAGCTCAACACGAGGAGGAACTTCTTCACTGGGAGGGTCCCAGAGCACTGGAACAGGCTGCCCAGAGAGGTTGTGGAATCTCCTTGTCTGGAGACTTTGAAGAACCATCTGAATGTGTTCCTGTGTGACCTGTGCTGGATTCTCTGGTCCTGCTCTGGCAGGGGGGTTGGACTCGATGATCTCCAGAGGTCCCTTCCAAGCCCTAACATCCTGTGATCATCCTGTGAAACTGTGATCCTGTCATCCTCGTCATGTGAATTTCCATTTTCAGATGACTCTGGATACAGCTTCCTTTGGTCACTCAGGGAATGTAACTCAGATTAAAAAAGAAAAAAAAGCATCAGCTTTCTAATTTTACTTTGTCTAAAACTAACTGTCAAGTCAGTTGTCTCCTCAGCCATGCTGTGTGGCAGAGGGACAGTCTGGTTTCATCAGTTTCCCTTACACATGAAGAACTTGGGTCAGTTACAAAGCAAAACTTCATGAGTTCCTTTTTAGGTTTTTTATTCCCCCCCCCCCCCCCTTACCTCCACCCAATGGCAAAATGTCCATTGTGACTCTAATCCTTCAATTCAGTTTCCAGAAAAGAAGGAACTATCCTGTATGCCTGAAATACTAATTAAAAAGAAGGAAAGAAAAAAAAAAAAAAAAAAAAAAAAGAAAGGTTTGGACAAATCCCAAACCAGCTCCTCAAATATAAACATCTGCAACTGTCACATGAACTCCTTAGTAAATGAGACTGTAATCCTTCCTTCTTAAAGTGGAAATGCTACTTGATTAGCCCAATTAAGAGCAGATTTCTGACAGGATATTAGTCTAGGCTGGTGTGCCAGGTTACACCCAGCCCAGGAGAGGGTGGGCTGAAAAGAACCTAGTCCCCAGGTGGACAAAGAAACCTGACCCAGGTGGGCAGAGAGACTTTGCCCCCCCCCCTGCCATGGGGAGGGGTTCCTGGGTCAAAGTCTATTGCACTCCACTTCCTGTCCACAGCCTGTTTAAGGAGAGACATTGTCATAGAATCATAGGATCATAGAATCATAGAATCATAGAATCAGTCAGGGTTGGAAGGGACCACAAGGATCATCCAGTACCAACCCCCCTGCCATGGGCAGGGACACCTCACACTACAGCAGGCTGGCCACAGCCTCATCCAGGAAGAAAGGGAGGGGGAGGCAACCTCAATCTGTTTCCATTTGGGCTTTTGGACTCTGGGAAAGCTTAAACCACAACAGATGGATTTTCCTAAAGGATGAAAAGATGCCAATTTAGAAACTACTGTAGGTTATTCTTGTTATTAAAGAATAGGAACAAGGAATGGCTTATCAAATAAATCACTGGAGTTGCACGGTGGCTGCAGTTTCCCCTCAAAGCAATATTAAAGATATAGATCAATTAGGCAATTTTCACACAAAGTGACCTGGTAAATCAGCATCCTCCATTAAGCCTTTCATTTGCACAAGCAGAGCATGATCAGGCTGTTGGGGGCCTCCAAGAAGGATTGAGAGAAACTGTTTACAAAGGCCTGCAGGGCAGGACGAGGGACAATGGCTTCAAACTAGGGAAGAGCAGATTGAGATTGGGTATCAGGAAGAAGTTCTTTACTATGAGGGTGGTGGAACACAGGAACAGGTTGCCCAGAGAGGTGGTTGGGGTCCCTTCCCTGGAGATACTCAAGGTGAGGCTGGACAGGGTTCTGGGCAACTTGATCTAGTGGAGGATGTCTGCAGCAGGAGTTGGACTGGATGAGCTTTGGAGGTGCCTTCTGGCCCAGACCAATCTATGATTCTATGCTCACCAATATATTTCAGTCTGTTTGGTGCTGGGTTGGTTGGTTTGTCTTATGCTGCTCCATTTTAAGAGCTTCCTTCAGCATGTTCTGCTTAGAGAGTGGCCAGGGCAGATGACACTTTCCTCCTGGCATATCCTGCCCCAGCAGGCTCTGGTGCTCAGATTCCTTTTTCCTTCTTGAGTGATGGAACATTTCAACATGACAGAGAGCATCTCAAAGCTAGAGCCCTTATCCCACCACAAGGAAATACAAAATCTCTGGTATGAGGTTATTAGAACAAGGGCAAACAGTTTACTCAAAAGCCTCATTTGACCCTGGTAACCTGCAGGGTTTATGCATTCCTGTGGTGTTGCTGCCATAGTGACCTGTTTGTTGATGAAAGCTGAGAGGTCTCCCTGTGTTTAGTTTTGATGAATGTGCAGGTAGGCATCTCTGAGCTGTCTGCTTGCCCATTCCTGATCTGGGTGGCCTGTGCTTTGGTTTGTTTATTACAGACATTTCACTTTGCCCAAGTTAGCCTCACACCTCCTTGCCAACTACTCCTGAACTCGATGGAGAGTGCAGAGAAGAGCTAGAGGGAAGCTGTGCCTGATTGAAACGTGGTGTCCCAGCCCCAGGCAGTGCTGCAGGGCTGCAAGGGCTCCCTTTGGGGTGAAGGAAGAGGATTTGGGCTGCTGGACAGTGCCAGCAGCCTGGAGAAGTTCCAGGCAGCTGCAGGGATGAGTGCCAGCAGGAGGCATCCTGCTCTTGCCCTGGGCATGGCAAAGATCTTGTTGGCATCTGCCATGCAGGGAACCAGTTTCAAACCCTTTGTTGTTTTGCGCAGTACAGTGCAAATATTTTCAGAGGTTTCTTTTGCCTCTCTTTGTTTAACTTTGTTTGGAGTCTTCTCTGGAGACTTTCAGTCCTTGTCTGGATGTGCTGCTGTGCAACCTGTGCTAGATTCTATGGTCCTGCTCTGGCAGGTGGGTTGGAATTGATGATCTTAAGCATTTCCCCTATGAAGAGAGACCGAGAGCCCTGGGGCTGTCTAGTCTAGAGAACAGAAGGCTGAGAGGAGATCAATGTCTATCAATATCTGGGTGTCAAGTGAAGGGGGCCAAGATCTTTTGGGTGGTTCACAGTAATAAGACAAGGAACAATGGATACAAACTTGAACAGAAAAGATTTCAGCTCAACATGAGGAGAAACTTCTTTACAGTGAGGGTGCTGGAGCCCTGGAGCAGGCTGCCCAGGAGGGTTGTGGAGTCTCCTTCTCTGGAGACTTTCCAAACCCACCTGGATGCATCCCTGTGTGGACTACTCTGGGTGATCCTGCTTTGGCAGGGGGGTTGGACTGGATGATCTCTGGAAGTCTCTTCCATCCTCTAATGTACTGTGATCCTGTGAACTCCATCAATGCACAGACCAGGGCAGATTCCTGCTCTGCAGGGTCCCCAGGCCGTGCCACTGACAGATTGTCTGTCCGTGCAGTCACGCTTGTTTTCCAGTTGCCCAAATTAAGACAATCTATAAAGAAATGTTCATTTATTAGCAACTGGTGTTTGACAGTTTATTTCATGTAAGCCTCCAGCTTTCCTTGGCAAGCTGATTTGCATAATGGGTTATTATGTCTAAATGGAAAACTAAATGCCTCCATGTGGTCTTTAAATGACAAGTGCTTGTCAGCTTCATGCAATATTCAGAAGTAAGAGATCCAAATCACAACAGCACTCGCTCTGATGTACAAGGAGAGAAAGAAACAAGGCCCAAAACAAACTTGTTGCATATCCTCCTCTGACAGATTTACATCTTGGACCAGAATTGTCAATTAGAGTTTTCATGTTTTAAACAGCTCAACTGTGAAGGAATTTACTGGAGCTTTATTCTGCACTGGTTTTGAGTCATTACAAACCACACTGTTTGGCTATGGGGTTGGTTGTTGGGTTTTTGTTTCAGTTTTGTTTGGGGTTTTTTTTTGGTTTGGTTTGGGTTGGGTTTTTTGTTTGTTTGTTTGGGTTGGGTTTTCTTTGTTTTTCTTTTCATTTGTTTGTTTGTTTTTCCACTCTCACAAACAATGCAGCTCAGGGAATTAATCTTCAGGTGACCTTGGCACGATACACCCACTAATTTCTGCCGTAATTACTTCCCAAAAGATGAATGCTCCCTGGCAATGGTTGCAATAGCTTTGGAAAAATCTGTTATGAAGTTCACATTGGAAAGAGTCCTTGGGTCTGAAATTTGCAAAGTTGCATCTTAAACCAGAAAGCTCTTTCTGTCTGGTTCCAGGTTATTAGAGGCTTCAGGAGTGAAACGTCTCTCAGTCAATGTTCACATAAACAACCTCTTAACAGGCTTCCCCTGCATGTGCATGGTGTGCTGCTCGGCTCCTTGCAGCCCCTTGCCACTCTGAGCACATCTGAAGCATCCAAGTGGCTTCCTCTTAAGAAGGAAAAGTCTAAAGTCTGCTTCACACCAGGCTGGAGCGTGCTGTGCTGGTGCAATGAAGGTTGGGGTCCAGCCAAGAAAAAAAAAACCAAGAGCAACAACCAGGTTGGAATCATAGAATCAACCAGGTTGGAAGAGACCTCCAAGATCAAGATCAAGATCAAGATCAAGAGATCAAGAATCAAGAAGGCTGGAAGAGACCTCAAGGATCATCGAGTCCAACCTGTCACCCTACACCTCATGCCTATCTAAACCATGGCACCAAGTGCCACGTCCAATCCCCTCTTGAACACCTCCAGGGATGGTGACTCCACCACCTCCCCGGGCAGCACATTCCAATGGCCAACCACTCTCTCTGTGAAGAACTTTCTCCTCACCTCCAGCCTAAACCTCCCCTGGCGCAGCTTGGGACTGTGTCCTCTTGTTCTGGTGCTGAACAAGATACAATCAAGGTCAATTCTGTGCTTTATCAGTGCCACACCTCCGTACTGATAAATGTTATTATTTTCATGTCCTGTGAAAGGTTAGGAAAAGTACACAATATTTTACATATCAGACTAATTTTTAACCTTGGGAAGAAATAGGTATCTTGTCTCCTAATGGATATCTTGTCTGTTGCACAGTATATTTTTTGTTGAGTCTGCCATTAGGAAATGCTTTTCAGCATAGCTTTAACTGACTGAAATGGTTTGCAGCAGGAAGGTTTGGTTGCATAAGTTCTGGTTTGGTTTGGTTTGGTTTTTTTCTCTTCATGCAACAAAAATTCAGGATGAAGATAGGGAGAAAACAGAAAAATATTAGAAGGAACTGCTATCTTGGGGATAAATCAGGCAGAGGGAAAGAAGGACAAAAGGTCAGATATTGCACACAATTTGAGCACTAGTCTAAGACCCAAGTAAAACGTGTTAGTGTTGGACTGCTGAGTTTGTTGCTTTTAATGACTCTTTATGGGTGCCCAGTGTTAGAGAGGGAGGAGAGAAGGTGATGTGGCTAACAAAACCGGAAAGACAATAGATAAACACCAGTAGAAGGAAAGTGTAATGTGAGGGGTAGGACAAGTAGCAAGGACTTATTTCACGTGTCCCAGGCTGATTTTAGGGTCAGTACACTTTCAGATCCCCTCAGTCACCACCATCTGATCATTCCGACTCTCAGAAGCTGAACAATGAAGGCTCGAAGGAATGCCTGACAGTGTGGTTGGGAAACAAAGGAGGAGGTAGACAGGCAAGCAGCAACTAACATCAGTGTTTCCCACGTGCTGTCCCTTGCAGCCATCGCTCCAGGCACTGAGGCCAAACAAGCTGTCACCAGCCGCACACTGTCAGCACCACCTGCTCCAAAGTCCAGGAGCCCCTTGCATGTGCCAGCCTACCCTCGTGTGCAAGTCCTGGCTCCAGAAACTAAGAGAGGCTGGAAGTGCTCCAGGTTTGTGCCTGGTGTGGGATGTTTGACAGCGGTGAGCAGCAGGGCTCTCGAGTGAGCCCTCGTTAGAGAGGCGAGAGGAGCTGCACTAATAAGGGAGTGGGAGCTCCGTGCTCCACGCCTGCTGTGAAAGAAGGCAGTGTGTGGGCAATTCCCTTTGGAAGGTCAGGGACAGACATCAAGGAAGGGAGCAGCACATCAGGTTTATTAAAACCTGTTTCAGTCCCAGGCCGTGGCTCCCCGTGGCAATTTCCCTGGCAGCTCTGATGGCTGCAATCAGTGTAATTAAAGCCATCGCCTCACCGGCGGCAGCCCCAGTGTCAGCAGGGCAAGGAGGCGTTGCCTGCACCACTGACCTGTGCCCTGCAGGGCCTTCGGCTGCCCCAGCCCAGCTGGCAGCCAGTGGAAGTCTGCTGCCACACCTTTTGCTGGGTTTCAGTCACAAAGGCAGTTAAAGAGGCAGCATTCTGTGCTCCAGCCACCCGTCTGCATGAGGCCACGGCCGTTGGCTTCTCCTCAGGTTAAAACCTTTGATCACCCAGTGAAGTGAAAGCAGAAAAACCAGGCACAAACAGCCGCAAAGGTTAGCCTGCTTCTGACCCATCCTCCACCTGGTGCTCTTATTTACCACTGCTGGCACCTGCCCATGGCAGTCCCTGCAGGACTTGGCTCCTGGAAGGGTCCCCTGTGGGCTGTAATCAAGTGAGGATCCCCTGGCTATGGCAGGGCTGGGTCCACACTCCGCGTGTGTCTCAGGCTGTGGGCAGGCAAAGCAGGCAGGTGATCAGGTACGTGGGCCAGGGGCAACCAGTGGGAACCAGAGCCTGAGGGAGCTGAGGGCTCTGTAGCTTGGAGAGAAGGAGCCTGAGAGGTTCCTGTTGATAAAGATGTGCAGGGGGAGTGCCAAGAGGCTGGAGCCAGGCTCTGCTGGGTGATGCCCAATGCCAGCACAAGGGGCAGTGGTGGAAGCTGAGGCTGAGGAAGTTCCATGGAAACAGGAGGAAGAATTTTTTCCCTGTGAGGATGACAGAACCCTGGAACAGGCTGCCCAGGGGGGTTGTGGAGTCTCCTTCTTGGGAGATATTCAAAACTTCCCTGGATGTGTTCCTGTGTGATCTGTCCTAGGTGCTCCTGCTCTGGCAGGGGCCTTGGACTGGATGAGCTTTCGAGGTCCCTTCCAGCCCCTAAAATTCAGTGATTCTGTGAAGCACTGGGGAATGCCCAAATATCCTGAATACCACACATTAACTAGGAAAATCCAAGCCCTAGCTCACAAACAAGTCACAAGTAGCTAAAAAGGTATTCCCAAGGAATAATCTCATCAGCTGGTATCCATGCAAATTCCAGTATTTGCTACAAGCTTTAGAGGTGGACTGCAGAGACCTCAACAACAGGAGAGTTGCATGCTTCAGCACCCACTGTTCTTTCAGATCTTTGCCTCAAAATGCAGCATTATATCCTTCTGCAGCTTATGTCCCTGCATACTTTCAACTTTTAAGCTTTAAGTAAAGCATGACTGCGTCCATAGGTGCATGAAAATGAGAATAAACTTCTTGATGGTAGAAAACAAAATTATACAAACTTTTCTGCTGCATCACACACAATCAGAATCACAGAATAGGCTGGCTTGGAAAGGACCTCCAAAGCTCAGCCAGTCCAATCCCCTCTGCAGTCAGCAGGGACATCCTCAACTCACAGGCTCACAAGATACTAGGGGTTGGTAGGGACATCTGGAGATCTTCCAGTCCAACCCCCCTTCCAGAACAGGGCCAGAGAATCCAGCACAGGTCACACAGGAACACATCCAGACAGGGCTGCAAAGGCTCCAGAGAAGGAGACTCCACAACCTCTCTGCGCAGCCTCTTTCAGCGCTCCGAGACCCTCACAGTCAAGAATTTCCTCCTTATTCTGAGGTGGAACCTCCTGTGCTGTAGTTTCCATCCATTGCCCCTTGTCCTATCACACGGTGCAAGTGAGCTGAGGCTGTTGCCCAGAGCCCTGTCCAACCTCACCTTGAATATCCCTAGGGATGGGGCCACAACCACCTCCCTGGGCAACCTGTATGTACCTTTTCTTTGCCAAAAGAATAGGTTACATTATCTGAAGTAAATGGCAATCAGGGTAGAGTGTCCAACAGGGTGAACTTTTCAGAGTACCACTACTGAGTTGACAGCTGTTAAAACCCAAAGCATTTCTAAAAACCCCCTCACTTTTTTTCTGGTACCCTCATTGGAGATTCAAGAGACCTTCTTGTGGCCTTCCAGTATCTGAAAGGGGGCTACCAGAAAGCTGGGGAGGGACTTTTGAGGGTGTCAGGGAGTGATAGGACTGAGGGGAATGGAGCAAAACTAGAAGTGGGTAGGTTTAGATTGGATGTTGGAAGAAGTTCTTCCCCATGAGGGTGGTGAGACACTGGCACAGGTTGCCCAGGGAGGTGGTGGAAGCCTCATCCCTGGAGGTTTTTGCAGCCAGGCTGGATGTGGCTGTGAGCAACCTGCTGTAGTGTGAGGTGTCCCTGCCCATGATAGGGGGGTTGGAATTGGATGCTCCTTGAGGTCCCTTCCAACCCTGACAATTCTGTGATTCTATGTGAAATTCCCACTGAAGAGTGCAGCATTCAAGCACCTCACGTGGAGGTTGGGTAGTTAGCCTGGTTATATCAAAATGGAACAGGACCAGCCTCAGAGGGGGCAATTACAACACATTATGGTATGAATTGCACACTGTGATTAAACTCAGAGGAGGTACTCAGCAGCAGCATTTGCTTTGAAAGGGGCACTGATTACCATTTGTGCTATGCATTTTGGCAATCAGAAATCATTATGGAAAATATTACATCAGCTAAACAAATCCCCCCCCCCCCCTTAGCATCAGGAAACATACAGAATTATTGTTTGATTTTATTTTTTAAGTAGCCTTATGCATGCAACTAAATGATTTCTCTTTTTTCTGCATGGGACTAGCACTTGATCAGTGCATCAAATCAGCCTGCTGCCAGGCTACAACAGGACTACGTGCTGCAGAATAAATGGGTTCCATTTAAAACATCTCCTGGGGTTGGGTTTGTCTTTTGTGCCTTAACTCCAGGCTGGTAGCAATTACATTATAAACCATCATTTACTCCTGATTTATAAAAGCAGCCTTGTTGAAAGTATTAAACTAGCAAGAGGTGTTAACATTGACTTTGCAAGTCCTGAGTTATTTCTCTTAGATGGTCTTCCTGAGGATTTAAGGTAGGGGAGTCTTAAGGTTCCTGCTGCCTATAAAATACAGATAGGCCTCTGTTGCAAAAGGACTATTTTTCTGCCCTGTTTTGACACCTAATCTTTGAAGGGATTTGGAGAAAGCTCTGGTATCATGGTACTAACCAGTTCTGTTATGGCATTCTTGCCACTGGTTTCTGCCTGGGCAGAAGTGTGTGGCTTTTGCCTTCCCACCTGCCCCTCCTGGCCCAGGGCCTTCTCTCCTTAAGTGCAGCAGGTTTTGTTGCAAAACTGCAGAGAAGAGTGAGGCTGGGGACAGACCCCACCTGCAATCACCCCAAGCAGTATTTTGTCACAAGCTAACAGAAACCAAAGAGCTGCTTCCTCGGGGATTTCCTCCTTGCTTGCTTGCTTGCTTGCTTTCATCGAATCATAGAATCAGTCAGGGTTGGAAGGGACCACAAGGATCATCCAGTTCCAACCCCCCTGCCATGGGCAGGGACACCTCACACTACAGCAGGCTGGACAGAGCCTCATCCAGCCTGGCCTTAAACACCTCCAGGGATGGGGCCTCAACCACCTCCCTGGACAACCCATTCCAGGCTCTCACCACTCTCATGGGGAAGAACTTCTTCCTCACGTCCAGTCTGAATCTCCCCACTTCCAGCTTTATTCCATTCCCCCCAGTCCTGTCACTACCTGATAGCCTAAAAAGTCCCTCCTCAGCTTTCTTGTAGCCCCCTTAAGATACTGGAAGGCCACAAGAAGGTCACCTCAGAGCCTTCTCTTCTCCAGATTGAACAGCCCCAACTCTCTCAGTCTGTCTCCATAGCAGAGCAGCTCCAGCCCTCTCCTCATCCTTGTGGCCTTTTTCTGGACACCTTCCAGCACCTCCAGGTCTTTCCTGTAATAGAGGCTCCAGAACTGGATGCAGTATTCCAGGTGGGGTTTCAGCAGAGCTGAGCAGAGGGGAAGAGTCACCTCCCCCACCCTGCTGGCCACACTTCTCCTGATGCAGCCCAGGCTCTGCTTGGCTCTCTGGGTTGCAAGTGCACATTGACAGCTCCTGTTGAGCTTCTCATCCCCCAGCACCCCCAAGTCCCTCTCCTCAGGGCTGCCCTCCAGCCAGTCCCTGCCCAGCCTATATCGGTGCTTGGGATTGCCCTGACCCAGCTGCAGGACCTTGCACTTGGTCTTGTTGAACCTCATGAGGTTGGCTTGCGCCCACAACGTGATCCAAGGAAAGCACAACTTTAGTCCTAGAACATTTTCTGGCAGCAGAGGGACTGTGATTGCTTTAAAGACATAAACTTATCTTCACTGGATCTTGATCACCTTCTGTCCTTTTCATCCTGCCATACCCTGCTGAATGTAAGATGTAGTGTCAAGTAATAATCAAAGGATTACAAGAAATACATCCATTCTGAAGTGCATTAAGCAAGAACTAAAGTAAGGCATGTAATTAACAGCAACAAGACGATACAGAGAGGGACCTGGCAGTGCTGGGTGACAGCAGCTGGACAGGAGCCAGCAGTGTGCCCAGGGGGCACAGAAAGCTAATGGCATCCTGGCCTGGATCAGGAATGGTGTGGCCAGCAGGAGCAGGGATGGAATTCTGCCCTGTGCTCAGCACTGGTGAAGCCTCACTTCAAGCACTGTGTGCAGCTCTGGGCCCTCACTGCAAGAAAGATCTTGAGGTGCTGGAGCAGGTCCAGAGGAGAGCAACCAGACTGGGGAAGGGACTGGAGGGGAAGGCTGATGAGGAGAGGCTGAGGGAGCTGGGGGTGTTCAGCCTGGAGAAGAGGAGACTCAGGGGGGACCTTATCACTCTCTACAACTACCTGAAGGGAAGCTGTAGTCAGGTGTGGGTCAGGCTCTGCTCCCAGGCACCTTGTGACAGGACAAGAGGGCATGGCCTGAAGTTGTGCCAGGGGAGGGTTAGGTTGGATATTAGGAAGCACTTCCTGACAGAAAGGCACTGGGAGGGACTGCCCAGGGAGGTGGTGGAGTCACCACCCCTGGAGGTGTTTAAGCAAAGCTTGGCTGTGGCACTTGGTGGCAGGGTTTAGCTGCTGTGGTGGTGTTAGGTCATAGGCTGGGCTTGGTGATCTCAGAGGTCTTGTCCAGCCTCAATGATTGTGTGATTCTGTGAAACACTTTAATCCCTCTATTTCTTCCAGCATTAACTACCTTGGCATTAACTCAGAACTGGTAAGGGGAAAAAAAATAGACCCAGTAGGGCTTTCAGTGATTTATGTACTGGAACAGACTTCCCAGGGCAGTTGTGGAGTCTCCCTCTCTGGGAATATTCAAACCCCACCTGGATGTGTTCCTGTGTGACCTGCTCTAGGTGCTCCTGCTCTGGCAGGGGGGTTGGACTGGATGAGCTTTCCAGGCCCCTTCCAGCCCCTAACATTCTGTGTCTCTGTGGCTCTGTGACTCTGGCTCTATGACTGAGGCAAATTCCCAGCTCTGCTCTGCCTGCTCCTTCCTGCCCAGGAATAGACTCAGCTCCAACTGTCACACTAATTTAGTTTTTTATTCTTTTATTGTCTGTCTGGCCCAATTACTAGAAAACTGTCCTCAAGAAGGCTCCAAGAACAAATATGCAGCAAGTCAGTGTTTGGAGTTGGCAGTGTTTGCCTGATGTTGGTCCTTTTTAATTAGAGAGCACACAGCAAGCTCCAGCCGTGCCACCTAGGCCTTTATGAAGTGATAGAGAAGCACCAGGGTTTTATTGACTAATTCCCCAGACTTCTATTACATTTCCTAGCAAAATATAATTTATAGGGAAGCTAATAAAGGTATCCTCACCTACTGCACCTGGAGACAAGGGAAAGACATTTAGACTAATAAGTGGAATTGCAAATCTGGGAGCTGAAATTGGATTTTTTTATCTGGGAGGGCTGCAGAGGATGAGTGCAGGGTGGGAGATTCGACATCTCCATTCTTGACTTGGCTTTGCCTATGCAATGAAAGTCATAGTTTTGAGAAACATTACAGAATCACAGAGTCACAGAAACATTGAGGCTGGAAAACACCTCTGAGATCACCAAGCCCAGCCTATGACCTAACACCACCACAGCAGCTAAACCCTGCCACCAAGTGCCACAGCCAAGCTTTGCTTAAACACCTCCAGGGGTGGTGACTCCACCACCTCCCTGGGCAGTCCCTCCCAGTGCCATTCTGTCAGGAAGTGCTTCCTAACATCCAACCTAACCCTCCCCTGGCACAGCTTCAGGCCATGCCCTCTTGTCCTGTCACAAGGTGCCTGGGAGCAGAGCCTGACCCACACCTGACTACAGCTTCCCTTCAGGTAGTTGTAGAGAGTGATAAGGTCCCCCCTGAGTCTCCTCTTCTCCAGGCTGAACACCCCCAGCTCCCTCAGCCTCTCCTCATCAGCCTTCCCCTCCAGTCCCTTCCCCAGTCTGGTTGCTCTCCTCTGGACCTGCTCCAGCACCTCAAGATCTTTCTTGCAGTGAGGGCCCTGAGCTGCAGACAGTGCTGGAGGTGAGGCCTCAGCAGTGCTGAGCACAGGGCAGAATTCCATCCCTGCTCCTGCTGGCCACACCATTCCTGATTCAGGACAAGGTGCTAACTAATTACACCACTTACTTTTGAAACAAATTTTAATGCTGAAAAGCATCACTCAAATATTTTCCTCTATGTTATTTTTTCCTTTCCTCCCCACAGATACTTGAGACAGGTTTTTGTGGGGTTTTTTGGTTGCTGTTTACCTGATCTATCTCCTTCTTGAATTGAAAGGAAATGCCTGAGAGCTGTACATTGCTCCCAAATCCTTGTCATTCCTTGTCATGTTGTAAGGGACATTTTCCCTTTCTATGTTTGTGCATGAGCTGAATGTTGGGGCGTGGGAGGGAGCATCCTGCAGGCTCTGCTGGTGCCTGAAGGGTGATGTCATGACAGAAGCACACTGGGAAGCTGGTGCCCACCACGTACACCAGTTCCAAATCCAGCTACAACCCAAATCAGAGCACAACAGCGTTGGACAAATGCAATTTAAAATAAATGCATTGATTCTGATTCTTAATAAGGTTAGGCATGCAACTGTTTGGTGACTAATTTGTGTACCTAATTACCATGATTGTATGTGCAAATCAAGTAATTATGGAAGTAAATAACCATAATCAGTTATTTTCATGGATAATTATTCAATTTTATGCACAATGGCAATAATTGGGTGTGCAAATTAAGCATGCAGTTGTGCATGCATATTCAACACACACTTGTGTGTCTAATCTTTTCATAAATTATCCTTTTTCCCTTTATTTTTTTTCTTTTTTTTTTCTTTTCCTGAGGATTTTTCTCATTTCCCATAGGCTACTCCAGTGTAGTGTTCCTAGGAAATTATTGCTAAGGGTAGGGATTTGAAAACTCTTCTGTTTTGAGTCTTCCTGACACTGAAGTAGTTATTAATTCTCCACAGCAAATGGACTGCTCTCCTCAAAGGTGACTGTCTCATTCTTGTGTCTCATTCTTGTACTTAGCACAGGTGCACACTTTTCCCTACCTGGGTGGGCTTCTTGTTTAACATCTCCATCAATGATATGGACAGAGGCATTGAGGCTCCCTCAGCAAGTTCACCAATGACACCAAGCTGTGTGGTGCTGCTGACACACTGCAGGGAAGGGATCCATCCAGAGGGACCTGGACAGGCTGCAGAGCTGGGCCCAAGCCAACCTCATGAGGTTCAACAAGACCAAGTGCAAGACCAAGACCTGCATCTGGCTCAAGGCAATCCCAAGCACTGATATAGGCTGGGCAGGGACTGGCTGGAGAGCAGCCCTGAAGAAAAGGCCTTGGGGGAACTGGAGGATGAGAAGCTCAACATGAGCCAGCAGTGAGCACTTGCAGCCCAGAGAGCCAAGCAGAGCCTGGGCTGCAGCAAGAGAAGTGTGGCCAGCAGGGCCAGGGAGGGGATTCTCCCCCTCTGCTCAGCTCTGCTGAGACCACACCTGGAGCTCTGGGTCCAGTTCTCTGTATCTTTGTAATTTGGAAATAAGAGCAAAATCCAAATGTTTCTGAGGTTGCAAATATCCCCCTCAAGACCAAATGTTATTTTCTATCTGAGAATTTTAATTTACTCTATTAACCATATAAAGCAGATACGTTTTCCTTTCTCCCTGCCTTCCCCCTCTATACCATGCCTGTGAGACCCCAACAGGAGCACTATGTCCAGTTCTGGAGCCCCTGTTACTGGAAGGATCTGGAGGTGCTGGAAGGTGTCCAGAGAAGGGCCACAAGGAGGAGCAGAGGGCTGGAGCTGCTCTGCTCTGGAGACAGCCTGAGAGAGTTGGGGTTGTGCAGTCTGGAGAAGAGAAGGCTCTGAGGAGACCTTCTTGTGGCTGAAGGAGGCTACAAGAAAGCTGAGGAGGGACTTTTTGGGGTGTGGGTTGTGACAGGACCACGGGGGGGGAATGGATCCAAGCTAGAGGAAGGGAGATGCAGATTGGAAGTTAGGAAGAAGTTCTTCCCCATGAGGGTGGTGAGACACTGGCACAGGTTGCCCAGGGAGGTGGTGGAAGCCTCATCCCTGGAGGTTTTTGCAGCCAGGCTGGATGTGGCTGTGAGCAACCTGCTGTAGTGTGAGGTGTCCCTGCCCATGGCAAGGGGGTTGGAACTGGATGATCCTTGAGGACAGTTCTGTGATTTCTAAAGGGAAAAATGAAATAGCAACATTTTCTTAAAATTTAAAATATGCAATTTTATAACCTGTTAAAAGCACTCCAAATGTTGACATGGTTGTGGGTTTGGGGTGGGGTTTTTTTGCACTCATATACACAATTACCTTGGGGGTTTAGACATCTTCGTCACCAAGAGGGACTTCATGCTGCACTGCATCAGAGGCAGGTGTCCCTAAGCTGTCATCAAGGGCAAGGAACACACTGTACTTGCTTGCTTACCACCCAGCTCTGATTTGCAAAAGCACTTTGGCACTGACCTAATTCAGTTCCCACTGAGGACGTGCAGAACGAAATCCCATTGACCTCAATACAGGTGGAGTTTATCACTGTTGAGTTCTTCTAAACATCTCATCCCATTTGTCTGTCTCCAGACTTGAATCTCCAGGCATATCATTAACTTTAAGCATATATACATGTATGTATGTGTGTATATCTATATCTATATCTATATCTATATCTCTAATATATGTACACTCTCAAATTCTTCTAGTTTCAGGAGCCTGAGAGAAATTGTTGGCTGTGATACACTAACCCCCAGGCACCAGGTGGATTATTTCAGTGTTGCTCCAGGGAAGGCTGGGCCCAAGCAAAGTTGCTGGGCTGTCACCAGGTCATACCTGTGGTCCTGATACAGCACATGCAGTGCAGCCCAGAGTGCCAGTGGCTATTCAGGGATCTTCTCTGCACAACACCAAGTGCCCAAAGAGGTGCTGTTTATTGGCATCCTTCTCTCTCATCTCTGCCCACAGCAGGGAGGCAAAGGAAGCACCATGACTTCAGCCTGCCTCAAGAAGGCTGCGTTCCTGCTCTGTTGAACCAAGGCATTTCATTTCCATTGTTTGCCTTTCGTGTCCCTTTTTGTTCTTAATAGATTTCCCCAGCCTCATTGATGCTAATCTGGTTGTCCAGGGCTCAGAAGAGGGTAATTAGGCACAGCAATAATGATCTATCTGTCACAGATCATGGCCTTTCACCACACCCCATCTCATGTGTTTTCTAACTGAGCCCAGGAGCTGCTGTCAAAACGGAGCACAACTCTTTCCTGGTGGTCAGTGTGGACTGCAGAGGCTCAGCAAGCCGTGTGGGAGCAATTCACACTGCTGCTACCAGGGGCATCCAGCCTCCACAGCCTCCTGGTCCCAGCCCAGCTTCTCATCAAACCAGAAAGCACTTCCCCGTGGGCAGAGCCTGACCACCTTTGTGGCTGAAAGAGTTGACAACAACAGCCAAACCCTCCCCACTCGACCTGCTTTGGTATTTCAAAGGAAAAGGTTTTTCTTTTGATGTTTTTAGCTCTGAAGTGCCTTTTCTCAGCACAGGAGAAGTTTCTGTGGTAAAAACCTAGAAAGTTGCAGACCAGAAGACATTTTGTTTTCTTTCAAATGAAACACTTTGTCCACTTGCAAAATGGCCATTTCATTTCATAGGGTTCAGGGCTCTGGGCAATCTGATCTAGTTGAGGATGTCCCTGCTGACTGCAGAGGGGGTTGAAGTAGATGACTTTTGGAGATCCCTTCCCACCCAGACCATTCTGTGAGTCTATGATTCCTGCCTCCTCTTTTTAACAGAGAAAGAGTTGGTCCAGTTCAGTCCTGACTAAGATGCAGCACCAACAAACCCCACAGGGAGCTGCATCTGTTGGCCTTGGGTAAAGGTGGCCCAGTGAAGTTATCCAGCTGGGAAAAGTCAGCTGTAGGGCAAAGGCTGAAACATCAATGTAGACAACCTTGGCTTGTTTCTTATGGCTACACAGCCTGTGGGGCAAGGCCATTCTTTTGTTTGGATGTGGCTCAGCTCAGCTCAGCTTTGTGGTACTGAAATGTGAATAATGAATGATGACTCTGGCATCCTGTTACACACACAGCCTGGTCCTGTCCTGGCAACACAGGAGTGTTCATGGGGTAGAAGCAGTACCTCATAACAACGTCTTGAGCAGCAGAGGGGAGTGTGAGGGCTGAGCAAACAGTGAAACTGGTTTGTGGCAGGCTCCTGCTGCATGTGCATGTGGAACATCAGCCTCTGCCAGCAGCTAATCGTGCTCCTACTTTGTCTTTTCAGTACATGCCTTCTCCATTTGCAGTGCCTGCATTTCACATAAGCTGTCTCCTGCACCTCTGCATCTTCAAAATGACTGAGGGCTCTGCACTGGCTGGCTGTGGGTTGCCAGAAGGTGCCATGAAGCAGAGCACAAGGGAAACAATGAGAACAATGTTCAGCAATGAGTTAACCTTGAAAACTGGAAAACCTTGGACCTACCTTTTGCCTATGATTGTGGTACAGGCTCTGAGACCACTTAAGCTATGTGAAAGATGAAGCTGTCATCTGTCTCACAAACAGAGATCTTCATTTCCTTAGATTCCTTGTATAGTCCTTATTTCCCTTGTACTGGGGAGACCTTAAAAATGTGGAAATAGGAATGTTTAAGTTACTGAGGACCAGAGGTATATTTGCAGCCCCCAGAATGCTGTCTGGTAATTCTCATTGGAGAAGCAGGGGCAGAAATCCTAGCCCTCAGTCTAGGGAGCTGCTGAGGCACTCACCATAACTGTGTGGCTGTGCTGCCTGATAGAAGTGAAGCAGCCACAGAACCTCTACCTCCTGCTTTACCAGACTCCTGTTTACTTCCCCTGGGTGCCATGGAGAAGAACCTGGCTCCTTAATATTGAAACTAACAGCAGCTTCCTCTTGTTCCTTACCTATAAAACTAATGAGGAGCACTCCTTGCAGAGTAGCACTGCACTGGTGAGGAATGAGGACACCCTGCACAGAGTAGCACTGCTCTGGTGAGCAATGAGGACACCCTGCACAGAGTAGCACTGCACTGGTGAGCAATGAGGACACCCTGCACAGAGTAGCACTGCTCTGGTGAGGAATGAGGACACCCTGCACAGAGTAGCACTGCACTGGTGAGCAATGAGGACACCCTGCACAGAGTAGCACTGCACTGGTGAGCAATGAGGACACCCTGCACAGAGTAGCACTGCTCTGCTGAGCAATGAGGACACCCTGCACAGAGTAGCACTGCTCTGCTGAGCAATGAGGACACCCTGCACAGAGTAGCACTGCACTGGTGAGCAATGAGGACACCCTGCACAGAGCAGCACTGCTCTGGTGAGCAATGAGGACACCCTGCACAGAGTAGCACTGCACTGGTGAGGAATGAGGACACCCTGCACAGAGTAGCACTGCTCTGGTGAGGAATGAGGACACCCTGCACAGAGTAGCACTGCTCTGGTGAGCAATGAGGACACCCTGCACAGAGTAGCACTGCTCTGGTGAGCAATGAGGACACCCTGCACAGAGTAGCACTGCACTGGTGAGCAATGAGGACACCCTGCACAGAGTAGCACTGCTCTGGTGAGCAATGAGGACACCCTGCACAGAGTAGCACTGCACTGGTGAGCAATGAGGACACCCTGCACAGAGTAGCACTGCTCTGGTGAGCAATGAGGACACCCTGCACAGAGTAGCACTGCTCTGGTGAGCAATGAGGACACCCTGCACAGAGTAGCACTGCTCTGGTGAGGAATGAGGACACCCTGCACAGAGTAGCACTGCACTGGTGAGCAATGAGGACACCCTGCACAGAGTAGCACTGCTCTGGTGAGCAATGAGGACACCCTGCACAGAGTAGCACTGCACTGGTGAGCAATGAGGACACCCTGCACAGAGTAGCACTGCACTGGTGAGGAATGAGGACACCCTGCACAGAGTAGCACTGCTCTGGTGAGCAATGAGGACACCCTGCACAGAGTAGCACTGCACTGGTGAGCAATGAGGACACCCTGCACAGAGTAGCACTGCTCTGGTGAGCAATGAGGACACCCTGCACAGAGTAGCACTGCTCTGGTGAGGAATGAGGACACCCTGCACAGAGTAGCACTGCACTGGTGAGCAATGAGGACACCCTGCACAGAGTAGCACTGCACTGGTGAGGAATGAGGACACCCTGCACAGAGTAGCACTGCTCTGGTGAGCAATGAGGACACCCTGCACAGAGTAGCACTGCACTGGTGAGCAATGAGGACACCCTGCACAGAGTAGCACTGCACTGGTGAGCAATGAGGACACCCTGCACAGAGTAGCACTGCTCTGGTGAGCAATGAGGACACCCTGCACAGAGTAGCACTGCTCTGGTGAGCACTGAGGACACCCTGCACAGAGTAGCACTGCTCTGGTGAGCAATGAGGACACCCTGCACAGAGTAGCACTGCACTGGTGAGCAATGAGGACACCCTGCACAGAGTAGCACTGCTCTGGTGAGCAATGAGGACACCCTGCACAGAGTAGCACTGCTCTGGTGAGCAATGAGGACACCCTGCACAGAGTAGCACTGCACTGGTGAGCAATGAGGACACCCTGCACAGAGTAGCACTGCTCTGGTGAGGAATGAGGACACCCTGCACAGAGTAGCACTGCACTGGTGAGCAATGAGGACACCCTGCACAGAGTAGCACTGCACTAGTGAGGAATGAGGACACCCTGCACAGAGTAGCACTGCTCTGGTGAGCAATGAGGACACCCTGCACAGAGTAGCACTGCACTAGTGAGGAATGAGGACACCCTGCACAGAGTAGCACTGCACTGGTGAGCAATGAGGACACCCTGCACAGAGTAGCACTGCTCTGGTGAGCAATGAGGACACCCTGCACAGAGTAGCACTGCACTGGTGAGCAATGAGGACACCCTGCACAGAGTAGCACTGCACTGGTGAGCAATGAGGACACCCTGCACAGAGTAGCACTGCACTGGTGAGCAATGAGGACACCCTGCACAGAGTAGCACTGCACTGGTGAGCAATGAGGACACCCTGCACAGAGTAGCACTGCACTGGTGAGCAATGAGGACACCCTGCACAGAGTAGCACTGCACTGGTGAGCAATGAGGACACCGTGCACAGAGTAGCACTGCTCTGGTGAGCAATGAGGACACCCTGCACAGAGTAGCACTGCACTGGTGAGCAATGAGGACACCCTGCACAGAGTAGCACTGCTCTGCTGAGCAATGAGGACACCCTGCACAGAGTAGCACTGCACTGGTGAGCAATGAGGACACCCTGCACAGAGTAGCACTGCACTGGTGAGCAATGAGGACACCCTGCACAGAGTAGCACTGCTCTGGTGAGCAATGAGGACACCCTGCACAGAGTAGCACTGCACTGGTGAGCAATGAGGACACCCTGCACAGAGTAGCACTGCTCTGGTGAGCAATGAGGACACCCTGCACAGAGTAGCACTGCTCTGGTGAGCAATGAGGACACCCTGCACAGAGTAGCACTGCACTGGTGAGCAATGAGGACACCCTGCACAGAGCAGCACTGCACTGGTGAGCAATGAGGACACCCTGCACAGAGTAGCACTGCACTGGTGAGCAATGAGGACACCCTGCACAGAGTAGCACTGCTCTGGTGAGCAATGAGGACACCCTGCACAGAGTAGCACTGCTCTGCTGAGCAATGAGGACACCCTGCACAGAGTAGCACTGCTCTGGTGAGCAATGAGGACACCCTGCACAGAGTAGCACTGCACTGGTGAGGAATGAGGACACCCTGCACAGAGTAGCACTGCACTGGTGAGCAATGAGGACACCCTGCACAGAGTAGCACTGCACTGGTGAGCAATGAGGACACCCTGCACAGAGTAGCACTGCACTGGTGAGCAATGAGGACACCGTGCACAGAGTAGCACTGCTCTGGTGAGCAATGAGGACACCCTGCACAGAGTAGCACTGCTCTGCTGAGCAATGAGGACACCCTGCACAGAGTAGCACTGCACTGGTGAGGAATGAGGACACCCTGCACAGAGTAGCACTGCACTGGTGAGCAATGAGGACACCCTGCACAGAGTAGCACTGCTCTGGTGAGCAATGAGGACACCCTGCACAGAGTAGCACTGCACTGGTGAGCAATGAGGACACCCTGCACAGAGTAGCACTGCTCTGGTGAGCAATGAGGACACCCTGCACAGAGTAGCACTGCTCTGGTGAGCAATGAGGACACCCTGCACAGAGTAGCACTGCTCTGGTGAGCAATGAGGACACCCTGCACAGAGTAGCACTGCTCTGGTGAGCAATGAGGACACCCTGCACAGAGTAGCACTGCTCTGGTGAGCAATGAGGACACCCTGCACAGAGTAGCACTGCACTGGTGAGGAATGAGGACACCCTGCACAGAGTAGCACTGCTCTGGTGAGCAATGAGGACACCCTGCACAGAGTAGCACTGCTCTGGTGAGCAATGAGGACACCATGACCATTTGCTTCTGGGCAGACTTTGCCCGTGCATTTCTCTTGCTATCACTTGCTTATAAACCACAGGAAGTAATCTTTTCCTCTGTCATAGGGATGTAGGCATCTCAATTAAAGTTTATGAAGCATGAGCTCAGATCCTTGGAGTGAGAACATTATGGATATGCAAAGCAGGACTTTAGCTTTTTCATTACTGTTTATGCTTTTTTAAGCAGACCATTAGGTTGATCAGGAATAGGTCTGATTTCATGGGAAAGGACTTGATTTTGTGGAGGAGTGAAATGATAAGTTATAGCTTGTAGCTTCCCTAGTGTGTTACTTCAACCACATGCCTGGAATATACTACGTGGACTGGATGTGAGGGCTTAGTGCATCATGTTCATGTACATCCTGCTCACCAAGTTGGAGAGATAAGGGTTAGCTGAGTGGATTGTTCAGTGGATAAGGAATTGGCTAAATGGTCACATCCAGAGGGTGTTGCTCAATGGCTTGAAGTCCAGCTGGAGAGCAGTGACAGTGGTGCTCCTCAGGGGTCTGTGCTGGGACCTGTGCTGCTTAGTGTTTTCATCAATGATATAGGCAGTAGAGTGGAGGGCACCATTAGCAGTGTGCAGACGACACCCAGCTGAGTGGTGCTGTTGATACACCAGAGGGACAGGATGGCATCCAGAGGGACGTGGACAAGCTGGAGAGGTGGTGCCCAGGTGAACCTCATGAGATTCAACAAGAGCAAGTGCAGGGTCCTGCAGCTGGGCCAGAACAATCCTCACTGTCAATACAGGCTGGGGGAGGAGGGGATAGAAAACAGCCCTGAGGAAAAGGACTTGGGGGTGCTGATGGATGAGAAGCTGGACAGGAGCAGGCAGGGTGAGCTTGCAGCAGAGAAGGCAAATGGCAGCCTGGGCTGCATCCAAAGCAGTGTTGCCAGAGATCCAGAGAGGTGATTCTGCCACTGCGCTCTGGTGAGACCAGGTACAGCTCTGGAGCCCTCAAAATAGGAAGGACATGGACCTGATGGAGAGGGTCCAGAGGAGGACCACGAACATGATCAGGGGGTTGGAGCACCTCTGCTACGAGGACAGGCTGAGGGAGCTGGGGGTGTTCAGCCTGGAGAAGAGAAGGCTCCAGGGAGACCTAATAGCAGCCTGCCAGTACCTGAAGGGGGCTACAGGAAGGCTGCAGAGAGACTGTTTTCAAAGGCCTGCAGGGACAGGACGAGGGACAATGGCTTCAAACTAGAGCAGAAAGGATTTAGATTGGATGTGAGGAACAAGTTCTGCACCATGAGGATGGTGGAACACTGGAACAGGTTGCCCAGGGAGGTGGCTGAGGCTCCTTCCCTGGAGATATTGAAGGTGAGGCTGGACAGGGCTGTGGGCAACCTGATCTAGTTGGGGATGTCCCTGCTGACTGTGGGGGGGGTTGGACTGGATGAGCTTTGGAGGTGCCTTCCAGCCCAGCCCATTCTATGGTTCTGTGTACACTTGTCTGTTGCAATATGACTGAAAGTATTTCATGATGCACCATCTGAATTTCCTCTTGACAGTTATCTGCTTCTGGTCACATAAAGTACCTGACAATGAACTCTGAGGACTTGTTTGCAATCAGTTTAGAAAAGGAAATTTATTTTGCTTTAAGGGCAGCTGGGAAGCCTCATTTGATTGGTTAACAGAAAGGGAGAAAAGCAAATAAAACCTGATTCCCAATATTTAATATAGCAATGTCATAGTCATAGAATCAGTCAGGGTTGGAAGGGACCACAAGGATCATCCAGTTCCAACCCCCCTGCCATGGGCAGGGACACCTCCCACTACATCAGGCTGGCCAGAGCCTCATCCAGCCTGGCTGCAAACACCTCCAGGGATGGGACCTCAACCACCTCCCTGGACAACCCGTTCCAGGCTCTCACCACTCTCATGATGAAGAATTTCTTCCTCACATCCAATGTCATGAAAGAAGAAAATATCAGCTCGCTCTCTCTCTCATGTCAAGATGTGGTAATTGTAAGTCCCTTGGCTGGCTATTCAGCTGGTAGAATTAAAGGAGGAGCAAGCACAGCCCTTCTGCCCATCCTTTGCTTTTCAGAAACCCCAGAACTGGAATCTTTGAATTCTGACAAGCGAAATGTTCTCTTATTATTTGCCATCTCATCTTTCTCATCTCACTGGTTTGAGTGGTCCTGCCAAGTTTCATGAAAACAGTATCTTTAAACTGTCTCCAGACACTCTGCAAGATCATTGTAGCTCCATTATTCCAACAGGGTTATGTAATTTTGCATCATCAGAGTACTCTTCCTCTTTATTTATGCTCACCATTAAGCCAGGAAATCCTTATCTAACATATCTGGTTGTGTAGCAGTCATGACATTATGAGGAGCAGGTGAAGCATCTCCAGCGTATTTTCATCCCCTAAATTGAATCTGAGTCCTCTGGTTCATACTTTGTACAGCTTGTAATGCTAATGTTCTTTTTCTAACCTGATTTGAGCCTCTATCACAACCCTGAATCAGCTGTGGTGCCCCCTGTAGCAATGAATAAGGAAAATTATGTACATGGACTAAAAATAATAGGGTCATACACTATGACCTGTCACAGATTCTTTCTGCATTTATATGAACCAAAGTACATTAGCAGTGAATAACATCCTGTTATGGAACTCAGCAGTGATACAAACTCAGCTTTGCTGCTGTGTCACAGTAAGGGCTGGGATCACAACAGCCTGTTTGATACCACTGCAGATATGGTGGAGGAGTTCAGTGTTGTGACCTAGACTTCAGCAAGGCCTTTGACACCATCCCCCATAGCAAACTCCTGGCCAAGCTGCCATCCCATGGCCTGGACAGGAGCACTCTGTGCTGGGTTAGGAACTGTCTGGAGGGCTGGACTGTTACAGCATGAGAGCTGGAATCCCCCTCCCACACTGACAATAACCAGGCTAGCTCAGTCTGGAAGCCAATGAAGCTGGATTTACAGGCAAAGCTACAATCTAGGATGAGATGCAATGAATATGGACAAATACACACTGTTCACAACATGTACAAATAGGTACAGCCAACAGAAAAATACCCACAACAAAGCCCCTTGGGCCCCCCTCGAGGGGCTGTGCTTCTTCCCCAAGGGGCCTCCCCCTGCCCTTTTCCACAGAGAAAGCAAAGAGGGAAGAAAGCCAAGAAGCAGAGAGAGGTTCATTAGACTCAGCTGGTGAAGGTCAGTATGCAGGTGTGTGTTATCTTCAGCCAGGAGAGAGAAGCAGCAGGCAGACAGACTGAGAGAAGATGGACTGCCTGCCTGCCCCACTGTCCTGTATCTTGTTTTGAGTACTGACTCTTAAACATTTCTCTCTCTCCAGTGGAAGTGTTTAGAATCATCATCATTTTGCTTTCTTACACCCAACAGTGATTTATTTACATCCTTTCACTTTTCTGCTCAAACTTTGTGAGAAGAAAAATTAAAGACAGTCTTAAAACCATCCCAAGCACCCAGAGAGTGGTGGTGAATGTGCCACTGCCAGCTGGCAGCCAGGCACTAGTGGTGTCCCACAGGGATCAGTGCTGGGCCCCATCCTGCTCAATATCTTTATTGATAATCCAGACGAGGGCATTGAGTCCACCATCAGTAAGTTTGCAGATGACACCAAGTTAGGAGCAGGAGTTGATCTGTTAGAGGATAAGAGGGCTCTGCAGAGGGATCTGGACAGGCTGGAGAGATGGGCAGAGTCCAAGGGCATGAGATTGAACACATTTAAGTGCCAGGTTCTACACTTTGGCCACACCAACCCCATGCAGTGCTGCAGGCTGGGGACAGAGTGGTTGGAGAGCAGCCAGGCAGAGAGGGACCTGGGGGTGCTGGTTGACAGCAGCTGAACATGAGCCAGCAGTGTGCCCAGGGGGCCAGGAGAGCCAATGGCATCCTGGCCTGCATCAGCAATAGTGTGGCTCAGCACTGGTTAGACCACACCTTGAGTGCTGTGTCCAGTTCTGGGCTCCTCAATTCAAGAAAGATGCTGAGATGCTGGAAGGTGTCCAGAGAAGGGCAACAAGGCTGGGGAGGGGTCTGGAGCACAGCCCTGTGAGGAGAGGCTGAGGGAGCTGGGGGTGTTTAGCCTGGAGAAGAGGAGGCTCAGGGGTGACCTCATTGCTCTCTACAACTCCCTGAAGGGAGGTTGTAGCCAGGAGGGGGTTGGTCTCTTCTCCCAGGCAGCAGCAACAGAACAAAAGGACACAGTTTCAAGCTGTGCAGGGGGAAGTTTAGGCTTGATCTTAGAAAGAAGTTCTTCACAGAGAGATTACCCTTTGGGGTGGGCTGCCCATGGAGGTGGTGGGATCAGCATCCCTGGAAGTGTTTACAAAAAGCCTGGATGAGGCACTTACTGCCATGGTCTGGTTGATTAGTTAGCGTTAGGTGATTGGTTGGACTTGGTGATCTTGGAGGCTTCTTCCAACCTGGTTGATTCTGTGATTCAGTTGTGCCTGAGAACCTGCTGTGGTTTGCCATGGGATAGCCTAACATCTGTGGCTTGAAAAAAGCCAAACATTCCAGTCTGCTTTCAGCCTGCATCAGTCACTCCTGTCCTTGAAGGAATATTTGGTATTTTGCTGTGTAGGTGTTTAAGTTTTACCAGAGCAAAACACTTATAAGAAACAGAATTTAGGTTGTCTTCCCTTTCCATTCTCCCTTTTGCCTGGTAGGGAGAAAAAGGAATTAGGCAGGAGAAGAGGAACAGGTCAAACGACAAGAATGGACTGACATCGACTGTGGAAGTGAAAATGGAATTTCTTAACAGAGGTAAACAGTAATTAAGGGAAAGGGAAGTTACAGAGGTGTAAGGGAAGAAATAAATACAAACATGGATACAAAACCAGATGCAGCTGGCAATGGATTCCCTTGGGTCTGAGTCCCACCACGTGGAGCAGACCCAAAAGTAAAGAAAAAAGGTAGTGTTAACAAAAAATAAAAGGTATTGAAGCAAAATGAAGGTTACAGAGGTGTAAGGGAAAGGGGTAGGCATAGATACATACAGAACCAGGTGGCAGATGGAAATGGATTCTCAATGGCAGTGGATTCTCTGGAGGCAGGCCCCAAGACACTGGGGGCAGGCTCGACCGGGTGGTTAGCAGCACACCGCAGCAGCAGCCAGGAGGTGAAGACAAGGCAAAGGCAGCAGAAAGAGAGGCAGGAAGTTGGCTCTCTCTTAAATAGGCTTGTGGGCAGGCAGTGGGACTGGAACAAACTTTGACCCAGGAGGACCCTCCCCCTGGCAGGGGCCAGGTCTCCCTGCCCACCTGGGATTAGGTTTCCAGCCCACCCCCCCCCTGTGCTGGGCTTAACCCAGCTCATGCTGAAATATAAAGCATTTATCAAAATGTGGGAGCAGGGTCATAACCTCAAGATAACCACATTTTTGCAGCCTCTTTTCTTGGGCTCCCTGGCAACAGTTTCCACACAACAGAAGAGCTGAACAGCACTTTGGTTGTAGGCTCAGAGCCACCTCTTCAGCTTTTTGGCTTCTGATCTAAGATTTGATCGCAAAGCACCAGCTGAACTTTGTGGCTTTGTACTTAAAAGATGATCAGGCACCTTTAAATCAGTTCAGCCCACAGGCCCTGTGGAGAGAAAAGTCAGCTCTGGAGTGCACACAGATGCACTGAAGCTTTTTCATCTACATCTGGGCAAACTTTTATGCCAAAGCTATATTAAATTGCTAAAGGCAAACAAAGATACTTTTTAAGGTAGTCTTAAAGTTTATTTTTACCTGATGATGACATTTGCATTGGGAGTGAGGTACAGCAGTAGAAAGCCCACAAGGGCAGCACCAATGGAGCAGACATTGAAGAGAACAAAAAAAGCCCTCTGTTCTGTTTAAGTGCTCTGTGCTTGTAAATGTGAGACCTATCGCTGTGATAAAGGAAAGGCTTGTGAGAAAATGCACCAGAGGGTGATGAAATAGCATAGGTGGACAAAACACAGTACTGACTTTCCAAAGTTGGGTTAGAATCACAGACTCCTCCAGGCAGGAAAGGTCCTCCGAGCCCACCCAGCCCAGCCTCTCTGCACACTGCACCCAGCCTGTCCCTGCACCATGTCCCCAGGCACCACATCCAGATGGCTGCTAAACACCTCCAGGGATGGTGACTCCAACACCTCCCTGGGCAGCTGTTCCAGTGCCTCACAACCCTTTCCATGAAAAAATGTTTCCTATTGTCCAGCCTAAGCCTCCCCTGGCACAGCCTGAGGCCATTCCCTCTCGTTCTGTCATTAGGTACTTGTGAGAAGAGCCCAGTGCCTACCTCTGCATCCTCCTTTCAGGTGGTTGTAGAGAGCCAGGAGGTCTCCCCTCAGCCTCCTCTTTTGCAGACTAACCAGCCCCAGCTCCCTCAGCCTCTCCTCACAGCCTTGTTCTGCAGCCCCTCACCAGCTCAGTCTCCCTTCTCTGTCCCCCTCCAGCTCCTTGGTGTCCTTCCTGTGCTGCGGTGCCCAGCACTGAGCACAGCACTGGAGGTGTGGCCTCAGCAAGGCTGAGCACAGAGCACAGATCCCCTCCCTGCTCCTGCTGCCCACTCTGCTTCTAATCCAGGCCAGGATGCTGCTGGCCCTCTTGGCCACCTGGGCACACTGCTGGCTCCTCTTCCTCCTCCTGTCCATCAGCACCCCCAGGTCCTTTTCCCCCACGCAGCTCTCCAGCCACTCTTCCCCAAGCTTGTAGCACTGCATGGGGTTGTTGTGGCCCAGGTGCAGGACCTGGCACTTGGCCTTGTTGGAGCTCATACAGCTGCCCTCAGCTAAAACCCATCCAGGTCCCTCTGTGGAGCCTCCCTACCCTCAAGAAGATCAACCTAATTTCATGTTGTCTGCAAACTTCCTGAGGGTGCCCTCCATCCCCTCATCCAAGTCACTGATAAAGAAATTGAACAGGACAGGTCCCACTACTGAGCCCTGGGGAACACCACTTGTGACTGGCCTCCAGGTGGATTTAACTCCACTGACACCACTACTCTCTGGGCTTGGCCAGCCAGCCAGTGGTCTCCCCAGCAGAGCCTGTGCCCATCTAAGCCATGAGCTGCCAGGGTTTTAAGAGGATGCCATGAGAAACCATGTCAAGGGCCCTGTAGAAGTTTAAACCAGTGCAGCTGGCCAGCCTGGTCAGGCTTTGCCCTGAGTTTCCCTGGGGAAAGGCTGCCTGTATTGCTGTCTGGGATGGTATTTTCAGCAGCAGCAGTGTATTAACAACTATATATCTCCTGCCTGCCCTATCTGGGGTCCTGCAGGCTTGGCTTGCCACCCCTTCCTGCTACCATGCAAGATAGAATATGTTCTTTCCTCTCTCTGGTCCTGTTATGGGTTGGATTGGATCCTCCCAATAATTCTGTTTAGAATCTGCCTCCCAGAGCAAATTCACCACACAGAATTTGGAAGTAAAAATGGAATTGTGTTTACAAAAGAGACTAAATATAAAAGTATAAAAGGCAATAACCATGTACAGAGTGTAGTTACATCTATATGCACAGCTCAACAACAGCACAGCCCCCCTGTATCTTAATTCATCTCTTTTAGCCCCTCCTGGGGACAAAGGGCCCTAGAAGGCTAATCAACCACAGGACCTCCCTCTCCACCCCACTGTACCTTAGAGAAACCAAACCAGGGCAGCCACCAAGGTCAGAGGGAGTACAGCACAGCCTGAAACCCTACCAAAGCAGCAGAAGAGAGCAGCAAAGAGAGAGCAAACAAACTGTGCTGCAAAACATAAGGTTTTCACCACACCAAGAAAAGAGAGAGAACTGTCTGTGGTACAAAATGTAAGATTTTCAACACACCAATGGGATGGTATCAACCTATCTGTTGTTATCATTCTGTGTCCAATCCCTAACATTATTTATCTTTTACTCAAAGTCTCTGGAAAATTCCTATTTACAATTAGTGTCTAAGCTAGGGACCAGCTCAAACTACCACAGGTCCAGATGGCTTGCTCACAACCAAGTGTAAAACACCAACGTGGATCCCACTGTGCAGGAGCTATCTGCAGGCTACAAGGAGCGTGCTGTGGTGTAGGAAGCTAACAAACCTCTGAACAACTTCTGAGAAGGCTGTGTTTTGTCTTTGAGTTGGAGAGAATGTGAACACCTTGTAACTGAAGACTAGGGAGACGTTGACTGGATATGTTGAGAAGCTTGTTTGTCAGCGTTGACCTATCGTATGCTTTGCTGGGACCCATATCAGTGGAAGGAGAGCCAGTGGGGATGAGACAGCTCTGCATTAGAAAAGTATGAAAGTTGAGTATGAAACACAGGAGGAGGCTTTGCTTGTGCTTAGGCTTTGCTTAGTTGCTTAAGCAATAAATGCTTTTGCCATTCACAATAAGAGTCTTCTTGTCTTGTCTTCACCTGGAAACACCAGAACACACAGCCTAGGAGAAGAACATGACTGATACAGTTATAAATGGTCACCCCTACAGCACCACTGTGCACGCCGGGGCACTGCCGGAGAGAGCTGCCAGAAGACACAGGGAGCTGCAGTGCAGCATTGCCTGTGTCTGCAGGGCTGCTGTCAAAGCACCAAAAAGCTGGTTTTGAAAGGCAATGAGATTGCACACAGGAGTAATTTCAGTGGCCTTCACTTCTTAGCTCTTATTCTGTGTACTGCGTGTCAGTGAGCAGAACTTAATAATAATACTTCACCTGCATGACCCTTGGTGATTGCATGCAGCTTCAGCAGAATAACCAAATGAATTCTCTGATGACTTCAAAGTAGTTTTGAGGGATAATTATCTGACCTTTTGCTTTTATTTGGTACATAGCAAACACAACTAATCCATTAAGAGACGTGCCTGCAGATTAACATTTTAAGTGTTAAAGGGAAAAACAAATCCTTTTTTCATCAAGATTTAAAATGCAACCCACTTGAACCTGTTAGCACACAAAATTTAAACCCCAAGCATAGGATTGTCATACAGGATTCAAATATTACAGGTTCCTGAAACTGACATGCAGCTACAAACAATGTCAGTGAGAAATACAGATGATGGAAGCTGTCACTGGTTTCTGTTCTGATTATAATCATCCATTAATCACCATTAGTCTATTGCCTCATGTAAAAATCAGTTTCGTAGACGAAGCACTTGTAGGTCATTCTTTTAATGAATAACTCCCTTGAGACCTCACCACAATGCCACTAAATGGTAGCCAATGAAAACAACAATCTTTAGTACCTAAACCTAACACACAGCATTCCAAGGAGTTCAAACCCTCCATTTCCACCAGAGCTACTGTACAGCCTTGTCCTCAGATTCAACAGAACTTCTCATTGTCCTTCTGAACGAATTGCTACATCTTGAGGAAGGCATTTCCTAGGTTGTGTGTGGTGGTGGTGGAGAGCTGTGGAAGAGAGAGTGGTCCCGGCCCGGCTGCTTCCAGCCTGATGAGCTAAGGTACAGACTAACAGACTGACTGAGCAGGACCGCAGCCACAGGGGGAGCCAAGTGGCCAAGACCTGCAGAGCCAGAGGCTATTTATTGAGATGAGAACGTTACAGCTCCACTTCCCCACAGCCTGCCTCCTTAAGCCCCATGATCTGGAGCCATGGAGAAGGACCTGGGAGTCCTGGGGGATAACATGGAGAAGGACCTGGGAGTCCTGGGGGATAACAAAGTTCTGCACGGGACAGCAATGTGCCCTGGTGGCCAAGAAGGCTGATGGGATACTGGGGGGCATTAAGAGGAGTGTGTCCAGAAGACCTCCTCCCCCTCTACTGTGCCCTGCTGAGACCTCACGTGGAATATTGCATCCAGTTCTGGGCTCCCCAGTTCAAGAGGGACAGGGATCTGCTGGAGAGAGTCCAAGGGTAGGCTCCAAGAATGCTGAAGGGACTGGAGCACTGCCTGGTGAGGAGAGGCTGAGAGCCCTGGGGCTGTTTAGTCTGGAGAGGAAAAGACTGAGAGGGGATCTGATCAATGTCTATCAATATCTGAGGGCTGGGGGTCAAGAAGGAGGGGACAGGCTCAGTTGCACCCTGGCATAGGACAAGGGGCAATGGATATAAACTACAGCACAGGACAGCAAACTTCTCATGCTGAGGTGGAACTTCTTCACTGTGAGGGTCACAGAGCCCTGGAGCAGGCTGCCCAGGGAGGTTTTGGAGTCTCCTTCTCTGGAGCGTTTCCAGCCCCTAATGTGTTCCTGTGTGACCTGTGCTGGATTCTATGGTCCTGCTCTGGCAGGAAGGTTGAACTCGAAGATCTCTGGAGGTCCCTTCCAACCCCTAACATCCTGTGAGCCTGTGATCCTGTGTGGGATCTCTATTATAAGAGGTGCTCTTCTCCCCAGTCGCTTTCCCCATTTGCTTCAAAGATGCAGCACTTTGTTATTTTTCACTCCCATCCTTTTCTCACATGGCTCAAGAAACAACCCCATATGGACACGAAGGACATCTAAAAACAGTTTGTGGGAACCTTTTTGGGTTCCCACAGTTGTGAGTTACATCACTTGTTGCATCCACTGCATGTGCTTGGTGTTAGTCCCTCTGGGATATTTTGGTCCTTCAAGGGGGATTATGGCCAATGCTTGCACTACTGTCTGAATTGCTGGAGTCCTCTGGCACACTCTTTCTTTTAGAAAAGGATCTAAGTGCACAAAAACATAACCAATTTGTAACTGATGAAGAAAGGAGTTGGGAGATTGGCTGACAGCAAATATGCCCTGGTGAGACTGCATCTGGAATATTGTTTCCAGTTCTGGACCCCTCAGTTCACGAGGGACAGGTACCTACTAGAGAGTCCAGTGTAGGACCACAAAAATGATGAAGGGAGTGGAACATCTTCCTTATGAGGAGAGCCTGAGGGAGCTGAGGGCTCTGCAGCTTGGAGAGGAGGAGCCTGAGAGGTGACCTCATTGCTGTTGATAAAGATGTGCAGGGGGAGTGCCCAGAGGCTGGAGCCAGGCTCTGCTGGGTGATGCCCAATGACAGCACAAGGGGCAGTGGTGGAAGTTGAGGCATAGGAAGTTCCATGGAAACAGGGGGAAACGTTTTTTTCCCTGTGAAGGTGACAGAGCCCTGGAAGAGGCTGCCCAGGGGGGTTGTGGAGTCTCCCTCTCTGGAGATATTCCAAACCCAACTGGATGTGTTCCTGTGTGACCTGCTCTGGGTGCTCCTGGTCTGGTAGGGGGATTGGACTGGAGGAGCTTTTGAAGACCCTTTCAGTCCCTAATATTCTGTGATTCTGTGAAAATTTCTTTTAGCTAGTTTTACTATAAGCAACTTACCCTACATGGTGCATTTTCCCTTCAAACTGTTCTTTATTAAGACCCTTCCCTAATAATATGAAAGTACATTTATAAAGCCTGTGAGTGGCTTCCATAATAAGGTTTTTAATAAGTTGGAATATTAAATTATGTTTTGTGGAAATGCTTGAGGTGTTGTTATAACTAACTTACAAACTCTACACCATTACCTTTATCATAAAGAGTAATTTTAGCTTCTCTTCATGCAACAATATACAGCTCTTAAAGGAGTAACTATCAGCTACTTTGCAGTCATGTTTTGCTGACTATTTAGCAATAATGTCTGTGGTTGTGGTATCTGAGCCCTGCTGCAAGTCATCCAGCTGTGCAGTCACCCTGCCATGGCCTCCTTCCTGTCTGGTCCTGGGCAAGCCCTGTGCTCTTTGCTGCATGACACACAAATGAGAGCAGCCCAGCCTGCAGTCTGGTTTGCTGGAGCTCAGTGATACAAAAACGTAAATTCTCGCTGAGAAACGAATGGCAGAGACATTTACAGAGATTTTATAATTTATTTATGTACAACTATGTTACAAATTATTTACAGTCGATATTTACAGGTACTAGTACTCAGTCGGAAGAACCACCACTACAGAATGTATCTATCCGGGCGTTTTGAAATTTACAAACGAAACCAATTCGGAAGGACGCAGAGGGAGGGGGGTGGGGAGTGTATGTGTGGGGGTGGGGGGTGTGCGTGTGTGTGTGGGTGTGTGTGTGCGCTTGTCGGGTCCCAGCAAGCCCACAAACAGGCGGTTTGGCACGAACCTCATCAGAAACTTCACGAAGACATATTTGGCTTACTCACGAACTACGAACTGTGCGAGATCTTTCCTTGACGCTGCGGTTACATCCCAGAAGTTGTGGCAGGGATGTGCCGTAATAAGGAAAGCGGAAATGGCGCCGACCGCGTGGATGCTGTGCCGCGTGGCTGTTGTACCGCGTGGCTGTTGTACCGCGTGGCGCTGTGCCGCGTGGCTGTTGTACCGCGTGGCGCTGTGCCGCGTGGATGCTGTGCCGCGTGGATGCTGTGCCGCGTGGTTACTGTGCCGCGTGGTTACTGCTTCTCCCGGCATGAGAAGTCCTGGAGCTTTCCGGGGAGCCTCGGAGGCTTTTGCAGCTCAGTCCGCGGAGTGTGTTGCGTGAGAACAGCCTTGTCGCCGGGGTCGCAGGGCACGGCAGCGCGGCTTCTCTGCGAGGCTGGGGTGACTCCTTCCGCGGCCTGCGGGGATCAGCCGAGGAGCTACCGGTCCGGGCGAAGCGATGTCCCCACTCCGGGCGTGCTGTAGCGGTCCGGGACGGGCGTTGCACACGGGTTACCGTGGTTCACCATGGTTCCCTTGCTCGGCGATCAGTCGGGCAACGGTGGCAGTCTGCAGCGAAGCACTGGGAAACGGCGGTTCGAGTCCTGTAAAGCGGACCCTTCGGCAACGCAGCGCGTGAGGCAAACACGGGCACGCACACGGGAACAGGCACAAGCACGGAGCAGTTGTTTACCAAAACAACCCCTACGTAACATTTGCCACACGAACACTGGTCCAATGAGCATCCTTTATAAACAGAACAATTAACCAACGAAGTGGTGGTCGGCCAAATGTAGTATGAGCATACATGAGCAAGCTCGAGCATATCGCCTGATCATTGCTTACCACAACGTGCCCAGGCAGGTTGTTTACCTGGACTCGGTGGCGCCAAGATTCCGCCCCTCCCCCTCCCCTCTCCCCACCCCCCCCACCCCCCCTCAGCCTCCTCCAGAAGGGAGAGGGAAGAGGGGGTTCGAGCTGAACATGTAGGGACATGTCCTGGCACTATCTGGGACATAATCTTGGACATAAGCATCATTCACCCCACTCATGTGAGACAGTTCTCTGCCCAGTTTTTGTGGGGTTAAAGTTGCCCCCCCAACAATCAGAGATTCACTTCCCCTCCCGCCCCCCCCCAAATGTAGGTTTACCCCCAGGAATAAACCCCCAGGCTAGCTCAGAAGTTTGGAAGCAAGGCGAAGCTGTATTTACAAAAGGCGAAGTAAATAGCAAAGTGTAAAAGACAATAAACATATATTGGATGTATTTACAGATATTCACAATGCAGCACCCTCAGAAACACTGCCTTGTAGAGAGCCTGGTCTCACAAAGGAGGCTTCACAGAGCTAGCTTGCTTCTCCCTGCCCCTTCCACCCCCTGCCCTTTCTCCCTTGTACCTCACACACGTAGTCATTCCAGCAAGGCCACGGAGAGAGAGAAAGCAGTAGCAGGCAGAAGCAACAGGAAAGAAAAGAGGGAGAGCTATCTGTGGTACAAAACATAAGATTTTCAGCACACCAATGGGATGATATTAATCCATCTATTGTTATCATTCCATGTCCAATCCCTAACATTATTTATTTTCTACTCAAAGTCTCTGGAAACTTCCTATTTACAATTACTGTCTAAGCTAGGGCCTAGTTCAAACTGTAACACCAGTGCAAGCTTGAAGATAAATGTTCTCTCTCCTTTGCTTGTAGCTGAGATTCCTTAGAAGTAGGAAACTGTGGAAATGTTCCCATGTTTGCTGTTTGAATGGGCAGTGCATAGCAGCTGAAACACAGCTTAACCTGTACCTCTGCATTCTGTAGTTAATACTGAAGCATCTGACAGCAAATGTATAAATCAGATTGCCCTTCCCTTGTCACCTACTGGAGCTATAGGAGACTTATGCTCCCAACTCTTAAAGAGCAGGGAAAACCCTTCCAGAATAACTGGACTGGTTGCCCTGGATGATCTGAAAGGTCTTTTCCAACCAAGAGGGTTCTATGATTAACTAATGCTGCTTGTGAGTTGCTGGTTTCCTTGATTCTGTCAAGAATTCCCTGTGTTACTGGGACCAGGCTTGTGCAATGTCTTTGTTGGCGACATGGACAGAGGCATTGAGGCTCCCTCAGCAAGTTCACCAATGACACCAAGCTGTGTGGTGCTGCAGGGAAGGGATCCATCCAGAGGGACCTGGACTGCAGAGGTGCAGAGGCTGCAGAGGTGAGCCCAAGCCAATCTCATGAGGTTCAACAAGACCAAGTGCAAGGTCCTGCAGCTGGGTCAGGGCAATCCCAAGCACCAATATAGGCTGGGCAGGGACTGGCTTGAGAGCAGCCCTGAAGAAAAGGCCTTGGCAGTGCTGGGGTGATGAGAAGCTCAGCATGAGCCAGCAGTGAGCACTTGCAGCCCAGAGAGCCAAGCAGAGCCTGGGCTGCATCAGGAGAAGTGTGGCCAGCAGGGCCAGGGAGGGGATTCTCCCCCTCTGCTCCACTCTGCTGAGACCACACCTGGAGCACTGTGTCCAGTTCTGGAGCCTCTGTTACAAGAAGGATCTGGAGGTGCTGGAAGGTGTCCAGAGAAGGGCCACAAGGATGAGCAGAGGGCTGGAGCTGCTCTGCTCTGGAGACAGACTGAGAGAGTTGGGGTTGTTCAGTCTGGAGAAGAGAAGGCTCTGAGGAGACCTTCTTGTGGCCTTCCAGTATCTGAAGGGGGCTACAAGAAAGCTGGGGAGGGACTTCTGAGGGTGTCAGGGAGTGATAGGATTGGGGGGGATGGAGCAAAAGTAGAAATGGGTAGATTCAGATTGGATGTTAGGAGGAAGTTCTTCCCCATGAGGGTGGTGAGACACTGGCACAGGTTGCCCAGGGAGGTTTTTGCAGCCAGGCTGGATGTGACTGTGAGCAACCTGCTGTAGTGTGAGGTGTCCCTGGCCATGGCAGGGGGGTTAGAACTGGATGATCCTTGAGGTCCCTTCCAACCCTGACAATTCTGTGATTCTATGATGATATGCCTGGTTGTGTAACTGGGACTCAAGTTATGTCCTGCTATATGACCAAATGTGTCTTTCCCATAATGGGGTGCATGAGGGAATGGGGGGTGCTCCACTCTTTGGATAAAAGGCAAACAGTAGGTGAGGGGTGAAAACACCTTCGTTGCACCTAGTTTTGGATGACAGAAGTTGTCTAAAACAGATGATGTGAGTACTTTCCTGAGAAGTCTTCTAGCACTTAACTATTGTAAATCCATGAACACTTTACATTTGTCATTCAGGTTTCTTTTCATATACTCTTCATTTACCTTCTCACTTCTTACTCTTCTGCCTGAGGTTTGTCATACCTCAAAGTGGCAGGCCACTGCAAAATCTCCCAGTGAGCTGGAAGTTTTATTTGGATTTTGACCCATAAAGCTTAAGATGGTATGAAAAAAGCTCCATTCCTGCAAATCCCTGTGCTGTGACAGTGAGCCAGTCACAACAGCTTACCCTGTCTCAACTTCAGCCACCAAATGCTGGTAATGATATGTACCTCTGTCAAGTGCTAGGAGGAGAACAGCAATATAAATAAAGCCAAAGCATTACACTGATCTAGTGCATGGATTTAGTACCTGGCCTTAGGTGAAGCTTCTGACCCTAGGGAAGTGCTGTTGGCTGTGCAGGCTTGAAAGTGTATTTCTGTGTGCCACTTTGGAAATCCTAACCAGAGAAAGCAATAGCTAGAAAAGATGCTTCATGCCACAGAGATGGCAATGGCTTTCTCACTCCAAACAAACAAACAAACAAAACCAACCACACATTTTTTTATTGCTAACACTTGGTTAAGGTATATTGTTGTTACCTCTTGCTCTTAATCAAAAGATATTAAATGCTGCTGAAGAACACAGAACTGCTGCTGAATATTCAGCAAGGCTAAGTGCAGCTATAGAGGCACCCACCACTGCAGCAAATGAGCTGCAACATCAGAGTTTAATATATAAGGGCAATGCTCTTCAGCTGTGGCGTAGTTCAGTCCTGCTGCCTCTCTTTGTGAGATGGATGTGTATTCTGCTGTGCTTGCCACACTCCAGTGCCAAGTACTGGAGGGCATTCAGCATGCTGAGAAAGGTCAGAACAAGACTACATCAGCTTCTGAACCTAAAAACCCTGAACTCTTTGCTACCTATTAGGACGCAGGGAGCAAAGCTGTGTTTTGATGTGTGACATCCCAAAGACTTGCTCGAGGCAGATGAGAAAGTCACTGCTGCTTGAAGGCAGGAGCAGCTGTCTGCAAGCTACATTTCTCAAAGCAGGCACCATAGCACAGCTCCAGCAAGCTGCTGTCTCAAACAAAACCTGTGTCCTCACTGAAGTGGCTGGAGGTTCAGAAATGAACAATCACTAACATTTTCCCATCCTTGAATTTGGTTAAAGGGGAAAAAAAGCTCACTGTTTGCTTTCAGATGTTAGGGAGGCTGCAATAAACAATGCTTACAGAAGTACCCAATGGTCTGACACATGCTGCCAGTAAATCACATCTTCTACCCTTTCAAAGCTTGTAATGTGCAGTGGTACAGCTTGTTGAGAGTTAGGAGAATCTCTCTTGGCAGAATATTGAAATAAAGCTAAAAGATATGTGGTTTGATAGGCAAAATCTTGGCATCAGAGAGAGGCAGCAGTAGCAGGGAAGGCAGCATCTCCCAGACGTGCTGCTGGGTCAAGCACCAGTTGCAGGGAGATTCTCCACTGGCTGGGGAGCTGGGTTGTTTACTCTGAGCCAGGTAACCACTCTTCTCAGAGCTTTGCAATGACTGCTCCCACAGCTGGGCTCCAGTCTCCCCTGAATGAGTCACGTCAGCTCTCCAATGCTGACTGCTTCTTTCCTGTGCCAAGGGGTTTTGAAGGACCCCTCTTCCAGAGCAGAGACTGAGCTGCACCCTGTACTGTCACTGCAACTCCAGCTGCTGTTTCTAAGGCAAAGATGGGTAACACACACTCTTAGCCTATGCTGCTTTGTAAATAGTTTCGTTCTTTGCAGGTCACACACTGCCTTGTTTGACTGAAAAAAATATTTTCTTCATTTCTCTTCCTCACATACAAATGGCATTCTAAACTCTTGCCTTCTAATATCCTGGCTATTATGTAATCAGCACTGATGTGTTTAAAGATACACAGGGGGGAAAAAAGAAAAGAAAAGGCAAACCAAATGTTTATCCATTTTCTTCTGTCCTCATCTGTGCACACTCTGCTGATCATCAGGTACACAACCTATTTCCTTCTCTTCATACCACGTTAAAGGAAGGGGGCTGAGAGAAAAATAAAGACTTGTGTAAGGACTGACCATCTTAATGTTGATGAACCCTGAAGAAAAGGCCTTGGGGGTGCTGGGGGATGAGAAGCTCAACAGGAGCCAGCAGTGAGCACTTGCAGCCCAGAAAGCCAAGCAGAGCCTGGGCTGCAGCAAGAGAAGTGTGGCCAGCAGGGCCAGGGAGGGGATTCTCCCCCTCTGCTCCACTCTGCCAAGACCCCACCTGGAGCTCTGTGTCCAGTTCTGGAGCCTCTGTTACAAGAGGGATATGGACATGCTGGAAGGTGTCCAGAGAAGGGCCATGAGGATGAGCAGAGGGCTGGAGCTGCTCTGCTCTGGAGAGAGACTGAGAGAGTTGAGGTTGTGCAGTGTGGAGAAGGCTCTGAGGAGACCTTCTTGTGGCCTTCCAGTATCTGAAGGGGGCTGCAAGAAAGCTGGGGAGGGACTTTTTAGGGTGTGAGAGAGTGATAGGAGTGGGGGGAATGGAGCAAAACTAAAAATGGGGAGATTCAGATTGGATGTCAGGAAGAAATTCTTCCCCATGAGGGTGGTGAGACACTGGCACAGGTTGCCCAGGGAGGTGGTGGAAGCCTCATCCCTGGAGGTTTTTGCAGCCAGGCTGGATGTGGCTGTGCGCAACCTGCTGTAGTGTGAGGTGTCCCTGCCCATGGCAGGGGGCTTGGAACAGAATGATCCTTGAGGTCCCTTCCAACCCTAACAATTCTGTGATTCTGTGGTGATACACTTTAGTACTGCTTCTTTCTTTATAAGGACTAGGACTAGGGAAAGGCAGTAATGTGAAAGAGTGCCACAGAGCATGACTCAGGGGATAAGCACGCAGCTGAAAGCTTGCTGCATCCAGGGTATGGTCAGCATTACACCAGCCAGGAATTTCTTCTGGCAGCTCTGTCAGGCTGTGAAAGAAAAATACTACAGACAGTTTTTGTTCCCCAGCTTTTCCACTTCATCTGAGCAGAAATCCCATTGCCTAGGTGTAGTGGTTTCACAGAGCGGCTCCTGTAGTTGGTTTCCTTCTTGGTCTTTTCAGGAGTGCTATTTTCTAGTTTTTTGTTAAAAATTTCATGAAGGGTGAATTAATAGAGTGTAAAATATTTTTCAGTTATGAGTAATGCCAGAAGTTCTGCAGGTCCAATTACATTTAAACTCACAGAAACACAGAATGTTAGAGGTTTGAAGGGAGCTCCAGATGTCATCCAGTCCAACCCCCCAGCCAAAGCAGGATCACGCAGGGTAGTCCACACAGGAATGCATCCAGGCAGGTTTTGAAAGTCTCCAGAGAAGGAGACTCTTGTCACATTTAACACAAGGCCCTATGTGTAGGGCCCTAAGTATAAGAAGGACATGGACCTGATGGAGAGGGTCCAGAGGAGGGCCATGAAAATGCTCAGGGGATTGGAGCAACTCTGCTATGAGGACAGGCTGAGGGAGCTGGGGGTGTTCAGCCTGGAGAAGAGAAGAGGCTCCAGGGAGACCTAATAGCAGCCTGCCAGTACCTGAAGGGAGCCTACAGGAAGAATGTTTGCAAAGGCCTGCAAGGACAGGAAAAGGGACAATGGCTTCAAACTAGAGCAGAGCAGATTTAGATTGGATACCTGGACAAAATTCTTCACTATGAGGGTGGTGGAACTGGAACAGGTTGCCCAGGGAGGTGGATGAGGCCCCATCCCTGGAGATATTGAAGGTGAGGCTGGACAGGGCTGTGGGCAACCTGATCTAGTAGGGGATCTCCCTGCTGACTGCAGAGGGGTTGGACTGGATGAGCTTTGGAGGTCCCTTCCAGCCTGGACCATTCTATGATTCTATGATTCTGTGGTTCACTCTATGATTCTATCCAGAATTAAGAACAACTTAAATCCTGCAGCTAGTCCTGTGGAGTTGGTGCTGCTCTGCTGGAAATTCTGCTCTGCACTCAGCTGAACTAAAACCTGCATGCTCTTGTTAAGAAGTCACAGCCATTGCAAGTGTAGGGAATAAATCAGAACATAGTTATTGCCCAGTACTCTTCATTCTCCTTTCTGCATGTCCTGCTGTCTGCAGGGCTCATGCAGGTCGTCCAAAGGTACTTCTTGCATCACCATCACCTAAACTGTGCAGCCTGCCTTTCAATACCTAGGGAAATGGAGAGTGGGCACTGCAAATGGTTTCCAGTAACCTGGATTTATGGATCATTACAGCTATGGAGATGGAATGGTGTGATTTTAGCCACTAACCTTGAAACCTTACCCTTCACTGAAGCCATGTTAGAGTGAAGTATTTCTTTCCAAAATCCAATATAGAACAAGTTATAATGGCAAACATAGAAAGAGAAGTAGACTTATCTGAAAATGAAATTTAATAGCTTGTCCTTGTTATCCTCTCTTCTCTATAAGCAGCCGATGGACTGTGGGTGGCTAACAAATCCATGCCATAAGGAAATTCCCTTTCTCAGTCCCCAGGATGGCAGAGAGCCACCGGCTGAGACACTCACATGCTATCTTCCTTTTCTTCCCTCTTCCCTGGCTTGAGGATTGCTCAGTGGATCATTCAAAATCAAATCTTCTCTTCCCTGTGCTCTGCCTCACAAATTATTGATTCTCAGCTAATTTAGGAGGCAATTTCAGTTCTCCTTCCATACGATTCAGGGCCCCTACTTTTTCAGAGATGCTTATTTCCCTTTGGTAGGCTTGGCACCAAAATCCCCTGTGCATTGTGAGACTTCTTAAAAACGATTGCTCATTGAGAAGTGGTAGACTTGCTTGGTAAGACAATGTCTGCATCTGCACTAAGCCTATAAATGTGTCATGCTTCTAGAAGCCTGTAATGGAGATCAATGCTTGCGGCTTATTACTAGCTCTTGATAGACACTATGGATAATAATGACCTACCCTTTTAGGGTGATAATCTTAGATCTGGGGTGTTTGACTTCATGTGCTACTCTACAGGTACTCTGATAGTCTCTCAAAGCAGTTTAAAATCTTGATAGTTGTACGGCTGAGCTGATGTTCAGCTCACACACCTCTGATAGCTAATCTGACAGGCTGGCTGTACCTCCAGGAGGGAAATGGTTTAAAGATGATCTTCCTGGCCATAACAGTTGGGATGATATTTTTCACTGAGAGCTGAGCACATAGCTGGCATCCTGATCTAGTCTGAGGTGTCCCTGCCCATGGCAGGGGGATTGGAACTGGATGATCCTTGAGGTCCCTTCTAACCCTGACAATTCTATGATACTTTGGTGTCACATCTATGCTTCTGCATCACTTCCCTGTAAAACGTTCAACCAGAAATTACTCCATGGGCTGTGCTAGTTGGGAAAATATTTGGAAATGGATTTCCATCCCCAAAAAAGCAGTCCAGATACCGAAACCTGTACTGTTCTGAACTGAAAAATATACTGCAAAACTGTCATTTGCTGTAAAAAGTCTTCATAAGTATTGACAGAAGTATTTCCAACAAGCTGCACTCCATGGACTTTCTTACTTAGGTCTTTAAAAATGCAGAATCTGTTTTCAGCAGTGTGTATGAAGCTGCTTGTCTGTTGGCTGAAGAGTATACTGCTATTAGTACTTTCTCTTGTTAACAATCTTCTCATAAGGCAATTTAATAACTTTGTGGTTATGATAAAAAGTTATTTTAAACATCTTTATTCCTTCTCTTAGGAGAAGTAGGGGTTGATCACCTCTGTAGTTAATGACTGTGCAGTTGATAAAGAAGTGCAGGGTGAGTGCCCAGAGGCTGGAGCCAGGCTCTGCTGGGTGATGCCCAATGACAGCACAAGGGGCAGTGGTGGAAGTTGAGGCAAAGGAAGTTCCATGGAAACAGGAGGAAAAATTATTTCCCTGTGAGGGTGACAGAGCCCTGGAAGAGGCTGCCCAGGGGGGTTGTGGAGTCTCCCTCTCTGGAGATATTCAAACCCCACCTGGATATGTTCCTGTGTGACCTGCTGTAGGTGCTCCTGCTCTGGCAGGAGGGTTGGACTGGATGAGCTTTCGAGTTCTCTTCCAGCCCCTAACATTCTGTGATTCTGATTGTGTGATTGCAAAGTTTCCCAGTCTGGAGGAATTCCCCATTGAGGATTTCCTCACAGAAAGAGGTCGCTGCTTAGAAGATTTTCAGCTTTAAAAAACAATTAAATTTCTGGGGTGTCCTCTTTGAAGATATTTTTCTGTAACACGTAAAGGTTTCTATTTTGAATACCTTTCACTACTGTGGTCAGCATCCATTTGGATATATTTTTCCTCTGCCATATTCTTGTTGATAATTTATACAGTGTTGTAGGAGTCCATACAATAATCACAGGCTCACAGGATGTTAGGGGTTGGAAGGGACCTCCAGAGATCATCCAGTCCAACCCCCCTTGCCAGAACAGGATCAGAGAATCCAGCACAGGTCACACAGGAACACATCCAGATGAATCTGGAAAGTCTCCAGAGAAGGAGACTCCACAACCTCTCTGGGCAGCCTGTTCCAGTGCACTGGGACCCTTACAATGAAGAAGTTCTTCCTCATGTTGAGGTGGAACCTCCTGTGCTGTAGTTTCCATCCGTTGTCCTGTCACAGGGCACAAGTGAGCAGATCCTGTCCCTTCCTTCCTGACACCCACCCTCACATAGCCCTATTATAAAAGCCCGGGGACAGAATGCTGTCCTTACATAATGTGCAAAGGGGTTTGGAAGAAATTCTGTCGGATGGACTGTTATGAGAACACAGTTTGGGAAAAAAAGCAATGTATAAAAAATAATTCCATTTTCTAAGATCAAAGAGTAAAGAGGAAAAGTGAGCTTGACTGTCACTTCCATGACCTTTTAAAAATGACTGAGACACTTTTAACTCCTTTTAAATTATTTGAGTTCAGAGTTCAGGTTCTAGTATTCCTGAAATCTACAGAAGTCCCATTTCAATTCAGCTGTGGAAATAATACTCCTTCAAATTGCTGGGGATTTTCTTCACTTGAGAAAGTATTGCTTTACTTTACTGTTCTTGGGGATTTGGAGTCTTCTCCTTGCCAGTGTTGAGAGGTTTTGAAAAACTATACTTTCTCCAGTTCTTTTTTTGGTCACCTTTTTAGTCATCATAACTACATTTGTAATATGTCAGATCTTGTACAAGACTTAGGTTCACTCTGTATGTTATATGAAGTGTTCTGTCTGATGTTGGTCTGTGAGTTAGAGACTGAGTCAAAATGCATGTAAGCAGCACCTTAAGTTTACATATGGGCCTAGTTTTAGGATATTTACCCAATCTGTGGCTTAAAACTCTAGCCTGAGCTCACTCCTGTCTGCAGGGCACAGAGCAAGAAGGGCTCTTGGACTGCAAATGAGCAGCTGGAGGCAGGACTTCTGGGGTCTTGGGGCTCTCCTCTGATAAAAAATGCCTGTGAGTTCATCTAGATAGCTTCAGTGAAAGCAGTGGATTTGCTTGATTTTGCACTGGAACAGAGGAAAGGACACACCCTACCAAATCAGGCATATCTGATGAGAAGGTGAATCATTACCACCTCTCAGCTGCCAGTCACCACCTACCTGCAGTACCCACACTGGGCACCAATTTGTGCAAAGGCAGAGAGTCACTGGGATAAATGTTTCAGCTCAGTTAAGTTAGCCAGACACTTCTATGATAGTATCATTAGTCAAAATTCAGCCATCTTCACTCCAGCTCAAAAAATAAAAGTAATCTTGAAGTCCCTACATTTTGTGAGATCCTCAAATGGAGAACCTTTGTCACCTGCAATACTGCTTGGTAAAAGCTAGCATCATAACAAGGGAATATCAAAGAATTCAAGCCAGTCTTGTCTGATTGTGAGGCTTTTATGCAACCCACAAATAAAAATAGACAAATAATGATTTTAAAAGGAGTCTGCTTAGAGATTTTTTAATGGGTTGTATGATTGTCTGGTAGGTGGGACAGCTATGCTGTCTGGAACATAAAGATCTAGGATGGTAAATGAACACATCATTAAGGGAGCAGACCTCATCAGTACTGGCCAGACAGGTTACAGTCAAGTGAAAACTATGTTCTCACAACTGATTAAACAACTTTACTGACACACTTGGAGAGCAATCATAGCTTTAATGTTGGAACATTTCACCTGTGATTTGTAGAGTGCCAATCCAGCATTTAAGACACCTATTTGTGACAACAAAAAGGTCTATACATTTTTTTTCCTTAGGTCAGGAGGCAGAGAACTTCCTACCCTTTGTCTTATAACCTTCACAGACATCTTAGCATCCAGAAAAAAAAAATCATTCATAGAATGACAGAATGGTAGGGTTTGGAAGGGGCCTTAAAGATCATCTAGCTCCAACCTCTCTGCCATGGGCAAGGACACCTTCCAATCAACCAGGTTCCTCAATCCCCATCCCATCTGGCTATGGACACTTCCAGGGAGGGGTCTTCCACACCTTTCTGAGCAACATGTTCCAGTGTCTCACCACCCCTTTATTCTTTGCAATACCAAAACAAAATACAGCACTCTGCCCTTTATTCCTTTCCAATACAAAATACAGCACTCTGCCCAGAGCTGAACCCCTGGCTGCACACCTACCATCTGAGGCAAAGTCCAAAAAAAGACTGTAACAGATGTTTGTAATCACCACAGGCATAGAATGCTTGTACTATAAAATAAAACTGAAGAAAGTAAATGTATGTGTATTTAACTACAGTGCTAGTAAAAGGAGAATTTGCCCTGGAAAATAAATAAGCAAGAGAGGGAAAGTGTCTGGGCAAATAATCGAGCTGCCAAGAATGGACCTTTGGACCCATATGGATGCTCTCTGACGTACAGTATGAACTGTGTCACATGTTTTGGTGTTTGAGATGGCACAGAGCGGTAACACTCCCAGCTCAAGATAAGCTGTCTTTCTAGCAAGGATTGTCAGGGTTGGAAGGGACCTCAAGGATCACCCAGTTCCAACCCCCCTGCCATGGGCAGGGACACCTCACACTACAGCAGGTTGCTCACAGCCACAGAGAGCCTGGTCTTAAAACCTCCAGGGATGAGGCTTCCACCACTTCCCTGGGCAACCTGTGCCAATGTCTCACCACCCTCATGGGGAAGAACTAATCTACCTCTCCCCTCCTCTAGCTTAGATCTATTCCCCCCAGTCCTATCACTCCCTGACACCCTCAAAAGTCCCTCCCCAGCTTTCTTGTAGCCCCCTTCAGATACTGGAAGGCCACAAGAAGGTCTCCTGGGAGCCTTATCTTCTCCAGACTGAACAGCCCCAATTCTCTCAGCCTATCCTTACAGGAGAGGAGCTCCAGCCCGCTGATCATCCTCCTGGCCCTTCTCTGGACTAGCAGTGCTGGAGAGAAGCCTGTGGGATTCAGATCAAATAGACAAGTTCTGACCTGAACTTGGAAGAGAGGCATTTATTTAGGGCACTGTGCTTGTAGGAACTACTCAATGGCTTCTGAACTTTGTTCAACAAAACAAAGCAAATCGACACAGACTGCTGGGAAGAGACGTTAAGGATATTGTTTACAGGAGCACAGAAAGATGAATAGCTACTAATAAACGCTGAGACTTTGCTCAAAGGCATCTGGGGAATTTATGAAGTTGATAAGAACTGGCTTAAGATCGAATAATGTGGTTTAATATAATACGGACTGGTAAATGGAATGATCAACCATTCCCATCACATCCAGAGGATCTTTTCTACTAAGCCACACCATCCAATGACACTACTGTTAATAATATGAGGAAACTAAAGAGTCTGGGATATTGAGTTTGGTGGTAGGAACAAAAGGAAGAGTCTAATAGTAAAAATTCTCATATTGTTTGAAGGAGTCAGTCAGTTTGAGTTTTAGCATAGTCTAGTAGAAATGATGTCACCTAATTAAAAAAAAAAGTGGGTGAAATTCTCTCCCCAAAGCACTTGAGTGAATCTAAGCTGATACAGGATTAACAGGTATATTATTTGATATATTAATAACATTCTTATTATTATTTATTAATACTAAATTATTAAGAGGTGTTAAATGAAGAGTAAAAAAAAATGGTCTTTTTTTATTCACAGGCAAGGGAGGTCACTGGTAGTGTACCACAGGAACCTGCACTGTTCAGCATATTCTTAAATGATTTGGAAAAAAAGAGTGATTATCAAGGCAACCAGGTTTGCTGATGATGCTGAATTATTCATGGTAATAAAAACAAAAGCTGACCATGAAGAATTGGGGAAAGCTCTCATGATACTGTGTGACTGAATGATAAAATGGCAAGTTAAATCCTCTGCTGAAAAATGGAAGTAATATACAAGGGAGAAAGCAAGCAACACTACTGATGCAAAATCATGGAATGTAAATGAATGCCTTCACACAGCAAAGAATGCTTGACTTGTGTGAAAACCTCAGCTCAGGGCTTATCAGCATTCAAACATACAAATGAGACTGATATTATCAGGGAAAAAAACCCAACAATGCACCCAAACAAACAAAAAACCCTCCAAAACTCAAAGCAGACATAAACGAGAAAGCGTTTATTATGCACCTACTTAAAGCCATTAGATTTGTAACTTAAATACGCAAGACTACTGTGGCCTTCTAGAATAAGATCAGGAAAAGTGTACAAAAAATGGCAAAACAAATTAGTGAAAGTAAGGAATGACTTCTAACAGAGGGGACATTACATTTCCCAATACCCTGGAAAGCAAACTGAAGATGATGCACTGAAGGCATATGCATGGTTAGCCAAAGAGGGAGAATTATCCACCTGGTTTTTAAAGAAAGCAACTGTAGGGTATTGAAGGAAATGATCAGGCAATAGGCTTGTGTACCTTGCTGCCCTAGAATGCTCTAGATCACAGGATCACAGGATGTTAGGGGTTGGACGGGACCTCCAGAGGTCTTCGAGTCCAACCTCCCTGCCAGAGCAGGGCCATAGAATCCAGCACAGGTTACACAGGAATGCATCCAGATGGGGCTGGAAAGGCTCCAGAGAAGGAGACTCCACAACCTCTCTGGGGAGCCTGTTCCAGGGCTCTGTGACCCTCACAGTGAAGAAGTTCTTCCTCCTGTTGAGGTAGAACCTCTTGTTGTGTAGTTTCCATCCATTGTTCTGTCACAGGGCACAACTGAGCAGAGGCTGTCCCTGTCCCTTCCTTCCTGACCACCAGACCTCAAATATTGATAGACATTGATCAAATCCCCTCTCAGTCTTCTCCTCTCCAGACTAAACAGCCCCAGGGCTCTCAGCCTCTCCTCACCAGGCAGTGCTCCAGTCCCTTCAGCATCCTCCAGCCCTCCCTTGGACTCTCTCCAGCAGATCCCTGTCCCTCCTGAACTGGGGAGCCCAGACCTGGATGCAATATTGCAGGTGGGGCCTCACCAGGGCAGAGTAGAGGGGAAGGAGAACCTCCCTCGACCTGCTGGCCACACTCTTAATGCACTCCAGGACCCCATTGGCCTTCTTGTCCACCAGGGCACATTGCTGTCCCATGCAGAACTTGTTATCCACCAGCACTCCCAGGTCCTTCTCCACAGGTCTGCTCTCCAGCACATCACCTCCTAACCTTTACTGGTGCAGTTTATTCTTCCTTCCCAGGTGCAGGACTCTGCACTTAATCCTTGTTGAGGAACCTCATCAGGTTCCTCTTTGCCCAGCTCTCTGTCCAAGTGTCGATGGACGTCAAAAAGTATTCTGGATGTCAAAGAGTACTCAGACAAATTCTTGGACAAAACATTCTCTGCGAGCATGGGTACTATTTTTTTTCCTAGCAACTCCAGGGATTCAATTTAGGACACTCAGTTTGGGTACTGCAGAAAATATCCTTGTATGCTTCCTAATCCCTACAATCTTTCAGTAAGCATACGTTACTAATTACTGATAGAGCTGCTGTTAGCTGTTCTTGAAATTAAAAAGTTGGTAAGTGATGAAGGTGAAACATCTGAATATGTCCATGATCACTAGAAATTGTCTTGGAAAACTAAATATTACTACAGCAATAAAATTACTAGGACCTAGAAAGTATGGAACTTTTGTACAGCTAGTAATAATAAGAGCTTATGAGGAAAGGCTGAGAGACCTGGGCCTGTTCAGTGTGGAGAAGACTGAGAGGGGATCTCATAAATGTTTATAAATATCTTTATGCTGGGGGTCAAGAAGGAGGGGGCAGGCTCTGCTTAGTTGCACCCTGGCATAGGACAAAGGGCACTGGATATAAACTACAGCTCAGGAAGTTCCACCTCAGCATGAGGAGGAACTTCTTCACTGTGAGGGTCTCAGAGCACTGGAACAGGCTGCCCAGAGAGGTTGTGGAGTCTCCTTCTCTGGAGCCTTTGCAGCCCTGTCTGGATGTGTTCCTGTGTGACCTCTGCTGGATTCTCTGGTCCTGCTCTGTCAGAGGGGTCGGACTCCCAAGATCTCCAGAGGTCCCTTCCAACCCCTAACATCCTGTGATCCTACACTTAACACTTTGTTTAGAATAAAATGAGTAGAGGATATGAGTCCTAATGTTTCATAGTATTACCACTGAATGGGAAGTGTTTTGCTAGAGGTATTTTACTGACTGCCTATTAGTAGACATTTTAGGAGCCTTCTGAAATAGGTGATGCAAGACTTACACAGAAAGCTGACAGGTTCTAAGGACAAGGAGGTGGTTCTGGCAACAATTTTTTTCTGTCTTTCTAAACCATGATAAAGACAAAGCAAAGACATACTGTAGCAATGGAACAAAGCAGTTGATGAAGTCATTGTTTATACTATCACAATGTCCAAAATAAGGCAGACATTTTACAAGGCATTGTATTAGTTTTGGGTTAAATTAACGAGGCGGGAATTATAAAATATATTTATTTTTATTTTCCCAAAAACCCCACCCCAAAACTACGTACAAAACTGATAGAATTATTTACAAGGTTCTATTGGGTCGTGATTTCTTCCAGGATGCTTAATGGCAATTTTGATACAATTTAGAGAGTTCAGAGACTGGAAAAAGCTGTGACACAAATAGCTTCACCCACTTATAAACCAAAGGCCAACCAATAACCCTTAGGAAAATAGGAGCAGGCCAGGATTTACTCACGAGGATTAGAGTGGGAATTTGGAGATGGTCCCTAGCTCGTTCTCTCTGCTGACAGGCTCCAGAAACTGTCGGTTTGTAATCCAGTTCCAGGCTCAGGCTTTATCCCAGGGCTCTGGACCAGGCACTCGAAGCAAGGCAGGACACTGGAGACGACAAGGCTTGAAGTGAGGAGAGGCTTCAGTAGATGTGAGCAAGGCTTGAGCACGGCAGATGTGAGCGAGGAGGATCTGAGCAAGGCGGATCTGAGCAAGGGTGATCTGAGCAAGGGGATCTGAGCAAACTGGATCCAGGCAGGAGCCGACCTGAGCGGGAGCCCCCAGGCTCCCCAGCCACTTGTATATATACAAAATGCCAGAGGTCACTTGGGCCAATGGGCACTAAAGCTAACATGCAGCCACCCAATGCAAAGCCTTCTGCCAGGCTATGACCATAAAAGGCAGAGGCCAGGACCCCGTATCTGGGGGAGCTTTCGTGCTCTGACCCCAGCTGGCATCTTGTTTACCAGACAGGCAAGGGCCTGGGCCCTTTGCTCCTTTTCCTGCCTTGCCCTGTTGTTGTGGCAGGAAGGAGGGGAGAGAAAGGACCTGTCTAGACATCTTGAGGCCTGTCTGGATTTGTACTGGGCCATGGGTCATGGACTACCACCACAGGCATCCAAAAGCATACTAAAAATAATCTAGCAGCATAAAAAAGGCAAAGCTGCATGAAGAGGAAAGTGAATACCACACTGACCAAGCAAACGTGACATTTTATGAGTAAAATTGTTGGCACTTTTTTCCCTTCTAAAATTAAATGCTTTAGGTAAATACTGATTATTTATCAGTTTTATTGATGGTTTCAGGATGACCAGAGTTTTGCTGTCCATGAAGCTGTATCCATCCAAACTTGCAAATTCAGATGCAGTGTCTTTCTACTACAAACACTCGAGATGCAGTCTTGACTGGATTGCACTGCCCAGGCCCTCAGCCTTGTTAGGCCTTCTGCTGATCTGCTGCTCCCACTCTGGCAAGCTCTAAGACATGCAAGAAAGGTGTTCCTGACTCTGCTTTTCAGTCAGGTCCATGAGAACCTTCTAACTGGAGATCTTGACATGAAATGCAGAGCTGCAGTGTGCTGCTCCATGCCCTTCTCTTCTGATGTTTTTAAATCCCTGTGTTTCTGCCAAATAAAACTTTGCCTTTGCCTTCCCGTAGGACCTCAGGGAACTGTTTGGAAGAGTCCAGTGCGGAGCCATGAAAATGAAGGCAGTGGAACATCTTCCTTACGAGCAGAGCCTGAGAGAGCTGAGAGCTCTGTAGCTTGGGAGAGGAGGAGCTTGAGAGGTGACCTCATTGCTGTTGATAAAGATGTGCAGGGGGAGTGCCCAGAGGCTGGAGCCAGGCTCTGCTGGGTGATGCCCAATGCCAGCACAAGGGGCAGTGGTGGAAGCTGAGGCATAGGAAGTTCCATGGAAACATATGGAAGATTTTTTTCCCTGTGAGGAAGAACACTGGAAGAGGCTGCCCAGGGAGGTTGTGGAGTCTCCCTCTCTGGAAATATTCAAACCCCACCTGGATGTGTTCCTATGTGATCTGCACTAGGTGACCCTGCTCTGGCAGGGGCTTGGACTCGGTGAGCATTTGAGGTCCCTTCCAGCCCCTAACATTCTGCAGTTCCGTGTGACTTACACCAGCCAGGCAGAAGTGCAGCCAGGCAATGGGCTACTTCCTCAACCTATTTTTGAAACCAGTATCACCAGATCAAAGTATTTAAAATACCAAAGAAGTTTTAAATACTTTTAAAAAATGCGATTCTGGGATTGGGATTTTTACGAATATTTGGATGAGATTTTCAAATTTTCCTTCATACATAAAATAAAGTGTTTAGTGTGAGTTTTTGTTTGAGTGCAATCCAGGATTGTCCCCTGACCAGCTCTTTCTCGAAACTCTGTATGGTTTGTGATGAAATACTGAGATCTGGCCAAAAATAACGGCTGGAGAGGCCACGCAGAAGGAACCGTTTGTACCGTGATATGGTAGCTTACCAAGAACCGTGGTTACACCCACTTCTGTGAAGAAACACGGTAACTCACTGCAACAGTTAAAATGTACATTCATTCTAATTGTTTTTTGCAATAGTATTAGCGGTCAGCCCTATAGTCAACAGGTTGCTTCCTTACAAACGTCTGCGCAGTCGAAGGTATCGAGCGGCTCCCTGTCAGGGTCGCGATCTCAGTGGGGACTGGCGCGCCCAGGCCCCTCTGAACGCTTTCCATGATGGGAAGGGACAGGCTTTCCAGCGCTGTGAACTTGCTTAGCATCAAGTGCGGAATATCCTCTGCTCAACAGGTAGGGTCTGACGGCTGACTCGGAGCGCCGGCCCGGGCGGCAGAGACAAAGATTGACTGAGGAGCCCCACCGCGGGCCTGCCCTCGCCGTTCCAGCGGCCTCAGGCGCTCTCCCTGAGCAGGATCTGCGAGCCGAGCTCCTCTGACGCGACCTCTCTCCCTCGCACACACACAAACGCTGCCAAAGCAGTGCGCTGGGACAGGAGGAGTGGGAACTCCGCCCCGCCACACGGCGGGTCCCGAGACGAGAGGGGTGTGCAGTGTGGGGGACTCACAACCCGCCCCAGGCGTGGCAAGCTCGCACCACCACTGCCCGATGCGGGCCAGGCCGGGCCGACTCAGGCCGCCGACGGCAAGAACTTCAGCGGCGCCGACAGCGCGTGCGCGGGTGGCTGGCGCATGCGCTGTAGCGGCGAGGGACGACTTGGGGAGTCCGGCACTCGGCAACGTTCGGCGGTTTTCGTGCAGGCCAGGCCGCCATTTTCTTCCATCCTCCTCGTACGCTTTGCCTGCGTGGCTGTCTGTCCTGCTTGTCCGCGCTTTGTTCTGCTCGGCGATGGACGGGTGAGTAATGACCAGGGTGCTGGAGGCGAAGGTGCTGCGGCCGCGGTTGTGCCGCCGGTCGGTGGTGGGACTTGTCCCAGTGTGGGGGGCCGGCTTGCCGCCGTGGCTGGCTGTCGGCGGGCGGATGTCTCCGAGGCTGTTCGGAGCGGCCGCTGCCTTGGCGGCAGTGGGGAGAGGCGGGCTTCCCGCCGTGGGACAGCTGGGGCCTGAGGCCCAGTACGGAGCGGGGGGAAGGGAAGAGGAGACAGTCTCTCCGTAGCGCGGGCTTCTCGGTAGGGTCTTCGTTTGAATTGCCGAGGGCTTTGGGCCGCCCCTTACTTAACGTAGTGCCCAAGACGCCAGATCTCGCTGTGAAGAGGGAGCGCGATCTACCCCCATCCGTGCCTTCCATAGCCTCTTGTTCCGGCCTTTGCCTTCCCTCTTCCCCCCTTCCCTGAACCGTGGGGTTAGGAGAGGCGCTCTGTAGGTCTGGGGTTTGTTTTGGAGCTGTGTGGATAGGAGGAGCAATACCAGCGGGAGCCAGATGTCGAGATCTTTTGTTTTCAGAAACTGCTTAATAAGCCCTCTGGTTTCCCCTACCCCGCCCCAGGTAGAAAGATGCCTTTGTGTATGTTGGAGACTGTCTGTAAAAGCAAAAGAAAGGAAGGTTTTGGAGTCAGCCATGCGGGACAGCGAGGGCCCCGCGGTCCTGGCTGGGAGCTGGGGTGGGCAGTCACCGTACCCAAGGCCTTCTTTCTGTTGGACCTGGAAGATGACGCTGGTTGGTGGCTGTAGTCTTCGTCAATGTAAATAAAACCTCTTCCAGCTTCCAAATTTGCTATTAAGTTGTTTGCTTCACTTCAAACAGAGAAGCAATCACTTTGGTATGCTTTAAGCATTATAACCTTTCAACTGTGTGAGTTCCAAAGGCTTTTTTTGGTTAGTTGCAGTCGTAACGTGGGGAGTTACAAATCCTGTCTGAGAAGTCTTGTCATTAATAAGTTTTACGTTGTAGGATACTTTCACAAGTTCATGTTTTGCCTTTTTTTTTTTTTTTTTTTTTTGATGGGGATTCTGGTTTCTTTGGGGATCGTGTTACACACTGTGAGATACAATGTCACAGCCCCTACCAAAAAGATGTGTGTTGACCTACCTGTTGCAAAGTTTTGTGTAGGTGAACCTGATTACTTTTGCCATAGGTGCACTTGCCAGCGTGCTCGTTTTTAAAGCTCATTTCAAAACCTGTGTTCATTACTTTCTACTTTAAGAAGGTCTTTGGTATAAGCCATGTTGCTGAACTAGTTATCTAATTACTAGGCATATGTGAGAAGTTCTGTATTTACTTTGAAATTATTTTACTTAACCCTACGATCTTATGTAGTCCAGAAACATGAGTTTCCTGAGTAGATTTTTTTGGCAATGTTGGAATAGTGTATACTTGAAACTTTGGACTCTTCTGGAGGGGCCTGTAAACTGGGGGAGCTTAGTGGCTTTTGTAGGTTTCTTTTGTACTTCCCATAAGTCCTGCTGTGTTCTTGAAACATTTTCTTGATGGTGGAAGTTGTTGACTATCTCGATTGCTCATTATTTTGGTGTTGCAATACATTGAAGAGTTGGTTTTATGAGGATTAATTGGTTGACTTGTGTTCTTGTTTCTTTTTTTACAGCATTGTCACTGATGTTGCAGTTGGTGTGAAGGTAGGATGTGTACTTAATAAATAAGTAGGCAAATTATTGGTACAAAATGACTATTTTGAGTATTGGTAACTGTAAGTTGTAAAATTTTTAACTAATCTTTGCCACCTGATATTTAGTCAACAGTATGTTTTATCAAGCTTCCCTAGAGGTAAATTAGAGGCATTACACAAAAGACTCTCAGATACTGAACTGTAAGCAGTTCTAGATTGAAGTGGTAGAGCCAGCTTCTTATTTTAAAGCTTGATTTTGCAGACTTTTTTTCAAAACAAGACTTTCTCGTTGCATGGTGACTGTAACAGACATGTTCTCTTCTCTTCCCCCATCCCCATAAGTTTTTCCAAAGAGTTACCACTGAAGTTAAAGAAGTGAGTGTAATAAGATACAAATACATGTGAGGTAGAGTTTACGTAGACAGAGAAATGAGTGTTTTCTGTGCTTTACATTTTATTTGTCAAGTTCAGCTATGAATTCATCATATTTGTTATAATCATGAAAGCTTCCAAATGTTTGTTAATTTAGTATTTATTTCAGTTTTGTATTCAAATCTGTTGCAGGAATTAGATCAATACTTCATAGAAGCAGACTGAGAAATGAGTATACAAAGATAATGGGACAAGGGAGCTTTAGGTTATGTTAATGAATGCACTCAAGCAATTCCATTTCATGGAGGTTTCCTAGTGCATACAGTTAAGTCTCCATATTTGTCCAGGGACTTTTCAGCTATGCTATGTAGTTGCCTTTTCACCTGAAGCTGATCTGTAGTAACTGCTTAGTAATCCAGGTTTTGTCTAGTAAAGTGCTTTGGCACAGATTCAGTATTTGTCCTGTTGGATTTGAACTTGTTTATGTATAACACAGCCAGCCTGTTGATAGAGCAGCTATTCTGCCAGGTGTACCTGTGTTATGTTTCTGAACAAGCTTACTCGTGGGAAGAGCTGTGAGGAGTCTGTTGTATGTGTTCTGGTCCCATCTTTCTGCATGTTCATGCAATATTATAGGCAAGATTAAAATCACTCTCTGGAGCAAGAGGAGTGTAGATTGTAAAATACTTCTGTAGGAGCTAATCTCAACCAGAAATATGAACTGGCATGATTGTCTCTCTGTTGCCTAAGAGGACAAAGTGTTAACTGATTAATACTTTAGGAATGCATTCGGTAGTTTGAAGGAGCACCTAAGAAAGTTCAAGTCTTTTCAGAAGTAAACTGACCCAGATGAATAGCTTTGATGCAAAACAACTTATAAATTGGGCTGGATAGCCCTTGGAAGTGGGCAGGGATTTACCTCTGTTAAATCAACTTATCCAGGAGATTATTTGACCTGATGCTTTCTTGAGATTTTGCAGCTACTGTATGTATGATAATCAGTTACACGGCATTTCTGGTGATGTGTTCAGTTATTCTTGTCTAATGTTACTTTGTGAACCCCTGCCATTTGTGTAAAGTATTTTTGAATAGAACAGAGCTAAGGAGTCCAGGAATGACAGTGTATTACATAGTTAATATTGTTGGTTTTTTTTTTTTTTAATTTCAGTTTCTTGAAATTCTGTACGTTTTAAATATATAAATTTCTTTATGAATAGTTTTAAAAATTGCCATATTATATAAAATGCTTGGGGTTTTGTTTTGAAAAGGTACCTTTCAGTCGCTTTGTTTTTATTGCATGAGGTCATGTAAAGTGAAATGGCCTTCTGTAGTCTCAAACTTCTTGTTGCTCACTGACTATACAGGTTTGAGTAATCTAATAACTGTAATTTGAATTGCTGTCTTGTGTTCTCTTTACACTTACAATACATTAATCTGGATATGTAAACTGATTTGTGACTTGGAGTGATAGAGCCGTTTTCAACCATTGCATCGAATATATAATTTATTTTTGAAGTAAATAAAAGTCTTTGTAGGGGTATAAAATGTTCAAATAGGTGCAGGGGATAACCTAAGCAGACTTTTTAGTGCATACGGAGGAGAATTCTATCTTACTGTATTTCAGTATGTGCCACTTGAGCGTAATTTATTATCGTTCTCCTGGATGGCATGTGTAGCAGTGCAGTAAATGGGGCCTGAACAACTGAGTGACTCATTTTGTGTTCCTGCATTGCTCATAGCAGAATGGCTGAGGTTTTCTTCTATGTGATGAGAGAAAAGCAGCAGTCATTGCTTCATGGATGCATTATTTGATGCAGTACTTAGGAATTTGTGACCTTGTTGATGCAACTCTGTGTTATTCTGGCCAAAAACTGAGCTTCATCTGCCAAGTGTGGACAGCCCCAGTAACACCCACCAGGGAAAATACGTTTCTTCCTATAAAGATAGTTTTGTCATGTTTAAAGATGTGGGATTGGCCTTTTCTCTCAAAAGTCAGGGCATCAGGCTTTGCAGTGTACTTAAGAAAAGTGTGGGTTTACTTGGTTATGCTAGTCCTTGCTGATGGTTTTCCAAACAGCAATCTCAATAAGCCACTTTTTCCGTGGTCGCTTAAATTTAGCGTAGGGGAATATAGTAGTGTGGAGGAAGGGCAGTAGCTAAAACCAGAAGAGAGATGAGCTGATGGTGAAAAGGAAAAGAGGACAAAATATCGATGTCTGCAAGTATCCTTGAAGCATTGTCCACTTTTTAAACTCAAGTTTTGAGGGTTAATCTCTTCTCTTACAACATTACAGAACACTGACCTTTATTGAGATAACAGGTTTCCTGTGGGGGGAAAAAATACTTTGGGTATAGCGGGACTTTCTGTTTGAACTGTACACTATTCAGTGAAAGGCTGCAGAAAAAAAAACCCTCAGAAATTTTAGCAAGTTGTCAGAAGATAAGTTTAGACTAAATTTAAGAAATAAAATATATTTAGATAGCTTTTTTTTGTTTCTTTTTCTGAAACCTACTTTGCTGCCTTTGTCATCATTCTAGATAAATGGAGTGGTAGGATAACTGTGACTCATTTATACAGAAGATTACATGTGATGGTCTGTTTTATGTAAAATATTAGAATGCTAGTTTTGAGCTGTCTTTGCATGTAGATCAGTAGCAGATTATGCAAAGAATCTGATAAAAGCAGAAGGTAGAAAAATGGATTATTAGTCTGTGGATTGGAAGAACTTGTTTAGCTTTGTATTAGCTAGAATGATGTTTTTAAATCGACTTTTATTTTCAGTAATACTTAGTCATACCACCAGTAGACAGCAAAAAAATGTACAGAATATTCTGGCAGTGAAGTAAAAATGAAGTATTACCATGTTCAGAAGCAGTATCTGGATTTGTCCTGTCAGTGGTGCGTGGGGAACATGCCCTTGGTGACAAAAAATACCTTCCTACAATTGAAGACATCTCCTCTCTTTTAACAGTAACTTATGTAAATTGACCCTGTTTGAAATTAGTTTCATATTTATTCTCAGAACAGTCTACTCCAATTATTTTTATTTTGTAAATTTATTTATTATTTTTTTAAAAAAAGCTTGTTCTGCCACTGTTCTGCAACATTCTGAGACTATGAGGTTTGTAGGGGTTTGGATGTTGTTAGCTTTTTGTTTGTTTTTCTTTAGCTGCAAGTACATACAGCCATTTTTAGGTTTTCCTATGAATGTGTAATGTGAGTATTGAGTTACAGACAAAAGTAGCATTAGCACTTTTCAGTTGTTATTGTAAAATAGCAGAAAGTCGAGTGGAAAATACTTTACTCATGGATTTTGTTTTGAGAGATGGAAACTGCCACTGAAGGACTAAGTCTGTCCATCTAGGTGCCTTGATTCTCTGACCAGAAAGTTAAGAACTCATCCAGGTGGCATTTCCAGCAAGTAGTTCCCACCCATTTTGATTTACTACTAGTTACATACAGCTGCTTCAGAGTAGCACTTTTTCCTGGTAGAAGTGAAATAGAAAGTGTGAAATGCTGGAATAAATTAATTTTGTTTGTGTACTTCCTCCTGGATCTCTGAAGAGACAACTGGTATTCATTACAATTGAAAGTTTCCAAATGAGGCTGAGTGACATGGTTTAATGGCAGGTTTGATTCTTTCCTCTTCAGGTTTCTTGTTTAATAGTCCGTTGTGATTTTCAGCTGCTTGGAGAAAATTGACTCTTTTCCACAGAGTATTTTGAGAACTTGGCGGCTTTCATCAGAATTGAGACTTGTCGTCTTCCAGTCTTAAAGACTTTTCAAGTTCCCTTGATCACTCTTGCAATTTCTCCAGACTTGCTGTGTTTTCATAAATTAGGTACATAGCATGCATACAGTTGAAAATTAGAAAAAAAGGGAAGAATAAAAAAACTTTTCTCCTGTATCTTTCCTTGCCCCCCCCATCCCCCCCCCAAAAAAAAAAAAAAGGTAAAAATGGTGAAGCTAATTGTTAGGATGTATGAACAATCCATGGTTGGCTGAAGACAGCATGAAAAGTAATTGAAGTAAGAAAGAGAATACAGAGAGTAAGTATGGAAAAGTTGTCATACTGTATCCAGTTAACTGCATGAATTAACTCATTTTATAACATCACTTTCTTTTATTAAGCACCTGTGGAATTCATGGTATTAGATTTCATGCTAATGTAGTTAAGTAGTGTTGTCTTAAAAAAGCCCAACAAATCAAGTAGACATATTTGTTGTATGTAAGGTTCTGATGAAGTGATAGCAAGTTTAAACTGTGTGCTTTGTGTGAACCTGCATGGAATTTCTTTTAGGTTGTGTATTTGTATTCAGACTCGGTTTTATTCTGTCCTGAATGAATCTTCTTGATCCTGTGCATATGAGAGGTATAACTGGTCTGTTAATTGGGTAATTTGGATGATGTCTTTTGACAGGATAGTATGTGTAGTCAGAGCATAAGGCAGATTAAGTATATCTTCCTCACTAAAGAGCATGTGAGGGTGTATTTATATAAAGTTGATTAAAAATATATCCTATTAACAATGACACATTCATTAAATTCTGATCCATTGCATGTAAACTGAACAAAGTTTATAAATGCTGTGTTTGGGAGCTTAAAGTGTGTTGTAGTTTCCAACATCCAGTCCCCAAAATTAATTCAGACAACTAATATTGAAGAAGTGTGTATACAAGTTAGAGAATAATGTTTAAAGTGTGGGTTGGAAATCTTTTAAATATGCTGTTATTCCTCTCCTATGCTAATGCCTTTTTCTTTTAAATTGTTTCCAAGTGTTCTTAGAAGTAGTCTTTTACAGTGATGTTAGATCCCTTTAAATCATGAGATTTGTCTCGTGGCTTGTCATACCCCTTGGGAAATTCATGCCTGTAGGCTGAGAATGACTGTGGTAAATGTGCAGTGCAGCTAAAGTTTTCCTTTTTTCTTGCACCTGGGGGAGGAATGGAGGTGAGAAGGAAGGGGTGGGGTGGCAAAAGCATCTTGTTTCTTAGAGAGGTTGAGGGGATTTATCAGAAAATGTCTTTTTCAAGGTCTTTGAGTGTATTCTTTATCTTTTCTAGTGGGAATTTAAGAAATTATTTTAGATGACTTTTTAACAGAGTGTGTTTTTGTCACTTTTTTACTGTTTCTACTAGCATTGTTTTAGTGTTCTTCTGGCATCATTGTGCATCTAGCCACGCTTCTAATAAGCCTTCTGTGATACACTTGGTTTGGTACATCAGGTTTAGCCATAACTTCTGATCATCTCTCCACAGTCTTGGAATCTTGGGAAAAGAACTGTTATTGTTTCTTGTTCATAAACAGTTGTCAGAAAATACTTTGATACTTAAAAGACTAAGCCTCTTTGGTAACTTTCAATTCAGAGTTGCTTCTCTTTGTTCTTTGTGGTGGTGGTTGTTTTGTTTTGTTTTGGTTTTTTTTGTTTGTGTTTTGGTTTGGGTTTTTTGTTTGTTTGGTTTGTTTGGTTTTGTCCTTAAATGTAATAAAATCTGGATTGTGATGAAACTAGTTGGCAAAGACTTAAAAATAGTATGATTTTTTTATTTGCCTGGAAGGATAGTATGACTGAAATGACTTCCTGAAATTATACAGCTACTTAATATAACCTGTGATAGAATGAAGTAGTTGGTGGGGGAGGTCTGGAATCCTACTATGTAAATCCAGCTTGTGTAGTGAGGGATTCTGAGTTATCTATGATGGTTAAAGCAAGGAGATAGAAAATGAATTTGTGAAGCTAGGGGCTTTTTTTTTTAACCTACAATTGATTATTTTTTAATTTTTATTTAAGTGTATATAAGACAGACTTACAGAAATTAATGGAAATACTGAAGTGGTGTCTTCAGCTTACAATACATAAAATTTTTCTGTATGTATGATTTTTGACCTTCTCCAAAATATGTTTGGTCTGAGTTGGTATATTTTTCAGCCCTTTCTGAGAACAGTCCTATGTTCTCAGAACTCCATTGTTTTAAGCTATACATTAATGTATTGCTTTCACACCACAGACAGGCATGCTGTCATGTGGCCAAGGGTGTGATAAGATGGGCTTCATTGAATGGACAGTATTGACTCTGCAACAAATTTCCTTCACTACATGAAGTTAGTTTGGCAGTTTTCTGATTTAATGAAAAAAAAAATGCTTTAGATATCTCTGATCTGAATAGTTAAGGCTTTAGCTTTTATGGAAGTTTAATATAGATTCATATTCTTGACATTGGTAGGAATATAAATATGGCATTGAAAACTTGTGCTGTTGAGGACTAGCTTTCAGTAGATGACCTGTTAATAACGTAATAGCAGTTTGTGCTTCTGTTGCCCTTCATAATCTCCTTTTCTCATGTTAAAATGAATATTCAGTTAGCTGCCACCATGTTGCTGTTATAGGACCTTTACTTCACAGTCTATTGTGAAATAATTTAAAAAAAAAATTAGCTTAGACTTGGACGTTTGTGATCTAGGCATTTCCGATCTTATACAATCTCAACCTGGCTTGATGCTTTAGAACACAGTGGTTATCCCAGAAGGGGAAAAAGAGTTAAGTGAACGTTGCTCTTTTGATCTTCCATTCTTTATTGAATCTGATTTGCTATATTCTTTAAAGATATGTGTTTAATTTATTTTTCTCTGAAACACTTGATAGAAATTACCTAAACTAGCTTAAAGGTTTCTTTGCTTTATGGGATTTGAGTAGCAGTGTGCTTGAGAATAACAAAAGTGAATATTCAAGATGGTTGGGAAATGGGTTGTAATTCTGTAATTTGTCTGTGAAATTGCAGAGCAAGTTGCCAGTCCTTTTTGGCTTAGCACCCTAAAAGAAGGTGCATGTAGAAAGCAAGCCATGCACCCCAAACCATACATTGAACAAAGTCTTGTCTCTGAGATAGGTAAAATAAGTGTTTATGTCTGTATGGATGCTGTAATTCAGAGGCACTTGTGTCACACAGTAGTGCAGTCTAAGAGTAAACATTGGCTTACTTGAAATGCTTATACTAAATTGCTTTACTGGACAACTGCCATCTTAAGATAACTCTTGAAGTAAATGAGAATTACCAGGCAGTGACTGTTTCTGATTTTATAATGTACCCATGCTCTGACCAAGTACATCATGTGTCTTGCTGCATAACTGATGCAGTGCAGAGGTCTCTAGGCAACTCAAGAACTCATAAGCAAAAGTAACCATAAGATGATTACTCATATGGTAAGAGATACCTTTGTCTATTAACGAGTCTTGGCAAGTATGTATAGGAGTGAACTGGAAGAACATTCAACATACAAACCTGTACATCTGTGAGTCAGACTTGCCAACACTTATTCATGAGAACAAAAGTGGATTTTGATACATAATAGTATAAGGAATTCACATGTACATGTTCTTCTGAAGCACAAATTGTTAAAACTTTTTCAAACAATGACAAAATCTTATGGTTGACTCAACGTATTCATGAAATGCAAAATACGTTTCATAATGAAAACTCCTAACTGTTCATTAACCACAAACACAGTGACTGAATATCTACCCTGAGTAATGTGTGCTCCTTTTGGACCCTTCTGCTGTGGATTAAGAAATGTACAGCTTTTTGATTTACTAGGAACCAGAGCTTTATGTAACCACTTTTGTGTTGTGCTAGTCAGCAGCTGCTGATGTAAGTAACTTTTTGAAGCTGAGGACTGCTCAAATCTGAGCTATTTCAGAGCTGTAAAGTTCCTGCAGGTTTTAGGAAGAGCATTCATTTAGTACTGGGGATGCTTCAGCTGTTTATGTCATAACTGTTGTACCATTGCAAATTAATATCTGGTGTATTAAGGAGAAAAAATAAAACTGCTGCTGAATTATTGTAATACACCTGACTACGAACTGATTCAGTGTCTGCTGTTAGTTCTGCTTCTGCGATTGAGCTGTCCAGGCTACAGGCAAGGGCTTCCAAGCCAGGCTAGGTAGATAGCTGTGAGCAGAAGTAACTGCAGTTATCATCCAGGGATCTGATATCTCAGGGATCTCCTAGTATCTTGATCTTTGCAGTATTCGAGCCATGTAAATATTGTTAGACAAACAGAACAGTAAAGAGACAGAAGGAATGTTTATGGTTCAACTTGTACTGAGTGCCTGGATTACTGTATTACGTTAGAAATACAGTAGTATTTCTAAATGTAGTTTGAATAGTGGAGCAATGTAGTTTGAATAGTGGAGAGTTTCCATAACTACTGTAAGTTGTTTCTCCATTTTGTCCAGCTAAATTTTTCCTTAGCTATATCTGATTAGAGGTCTGTCCCTCCTTTGAGAAGATGTGGTCCTTCCAGAGTCCTACCTGGAAGCTTGGTATTAAGCTTTGCTCAGTTTTAAAGGCAATCTGTTGTTGGTTTGATAGACAGAGCTTTGTTTGCTGTGTACTCATAAGAACTTAAGAGTATTTAATAACCTGTGTAAATGTTCTTCAGAGCTGGTGTTGAAAACTTTTTCATGCTTCAGCCTAAGTTTGAATGGCTCTGTGTGCATACTGTTGAAGGGCTCTGTGTGGATTAGACAAACTTTCAACATCCTGTGCTATATATGAACACATACACAATGCGCTATGCCAAAGTGGTAAAGTCTAGATTTTCTGCATCTTGTAACTGTGTTGTCTAGAAAGATGTTACCTCAAGGTTAACTCAGTAAGCAATATTGAGGTGCCCTGCAAAACATGCCCACTAACTGTTCTTGAGATTCTGTTGTAGTATCCACAACAGAATGAAAAATATTTATTTTGATAAAGATGGATAGGAACTGTTATCTTTCCTCATTTCCATTTTAGCTGTGACCTGGATTAGTGTTAAGGGTGGTAGGGAAATAGTTCTGAAGTGGGGAAAGAGCCAATAAGAAATTAGAGAGTCTTCAAAGGATGTCAGGTTTCTCCTCTTTAAAAGAATTGTAAAGAAAGATGACCTAGATATTTTGGGGGCTTCTTGAGAGATGAAGTCTTGAGGAATGGAGTGGGTAAAAGAAAAAAGTGAGGGGGGAAAGTGTGGAAAGAAACAAAAGCCACTTTAGCTTCGTCAGATGCCCACCTTTCAAATGATTTGAGAGGAAGATTGTCTTGTATGTTTTCAATAGAAACCTTAGCTGATTCTTGCAGCCCACTTTGGAGTCATTTTCAAAAGGAGCATTTACCTGTTATTTGTCATGTTTAAGAACTACAATGAAGATGTAATTCTCTACCCTAAATTGTATTTTGCAGGACAAATGAACATCTTCCAAATGAAAATTGATAATTTCCTATGAAAAAATGTCTGTCTTTTTTTAATAAATAAATTGTTAGAATTGAGCTAAACACCATGTATAGATTTTCCTTGTAGTTTCAGCTAGATATAATAACTTACTATATATTGAAATACTAAAACAATCATTTAAATGTTACTGAAATAGACTAATATTCTGTTTTGAAATGCTGGATGAATTTATTGTTCAGCAATTCTCATTGTGTCTAGAGGTGGCTTAATTTCAGTGGTGGGTGAAACAGCTGTGCTTGAGAAGTTCTTATTTCAAAGATTGCTACGTAAATACACTGCTTTGCTTAGATTTCAAGTTGTTGCACTTATCTGAAAAAGGGGAAGTCTGCCAAATCTGAATAGGTTTCGTTATGCTTGCTTAAATTCTTCTAGAGGTTTTCCCTGTCAAACTGACATTTTTAATATCATCTTTTAAAAAAATCACATAATAGAGGAAAAAAAAAATCTCTTACTGTCTCTTTCTTTTTAGAGAGGATCTGACGAACTTCTTTCAGGCAGTGTACTCAATAGCCCGAACTCTAACATGAGCAGCATGGTAGTTACTGGTAAGTGATGCCCTTTCAAAGAAGAAATCTATCATTTATACTTGGACTCTTTTCCTGTTTACAAGGGGACAACACTGAAACAAGAATCCATTGTGTTGTAGAGGGGTAAACTGTTAGCATGAATTACTGTAGTCACCTTGACACTCACAAATCTTGGGTATTTGAGAAGAATAATTCCATAAAATAAGTAGCAACTTTCAGATGTCTCCACACAAATTATACTTGTCTTGTGCAGCTGTCTTCAAAATAATCATGATTTACCAAGCAAAGGTAAACAGCCTAACTCCAGCCTTACATAGACATCTGTGAATTTGGGCATTATAGGGAAGAACACTGTGCCAGTTTCATCATATAGTACCAAATCAGGAAGCCTGAGTTTTATTCTGTTGTGGTTTAGACTGCTAAAGCAGGAAACTTCACTTCCCTTCTGAAGTCAAAATCTCTCAACATATCAGTGCAAAGTGTGTGTGATGGTTTAGTCAAATTTCTGGTGATGCTAGATGGAAAAGCTTTTCATGGATTGGCACATAATCAAATGCTTTCTTTTACAGTTAATGCTTCTGTGTGTTGAACTGAAGTGAGAGAGGTCATACTTTTTCTCTTTTTTTTCCTGTTTCCCACTTTAATGTGCCTGATCAGTTTTTCTGTATTTAGGTGCTGAGCAGTGTAGTCGCTAGAATTAGCAGACTCTTTCCTTCAGTAGTAAAAGATTGGGATTCAGGATGTTACTTCGTGTTACATTTAGGGTGCTGTGGTGGCATCTGTTGCTAGAATGGGTAGTTTTGTGCTTTCTCTTCCTATGTATGTACCTAGCACAAGCAGAACCCCGCCCCTTGTACCTTCACCTTTCTACTCCACTGTCTATGTTGGAGTGCTTGTACTTTTGGAGAATGAGCATAATCCAGTGTTAAACTTAGCTGCCAAAAAAGTAGTTTTCCCTTGAAGCAGTTGGTAGATTCAGTGCAGCATAGGGTGGAGGAGTAGTGGCAGAAGAGAGGAGAGCCACTTCCATTTGCAGTTCTATAACCAAAGGTGAAGAGAGAATACTTCTTTGGAATACGTTAAAAATGCAGTGTGGTGATTTCACAATCATTTTAGAACCCCAGAATATTTGTGTGCCTCCTCTCCTTTTTTTCTTACTTCCATCTGGTTCTGAAAGAGGTCCCTCTTCTCTCAGTCCTGGATATTGGTGCCTAAGTAGTTTGCTTTGCTTAAATGAGAAACTAGAATGAAAAGGATTTGGGGGATTTGTCTGAGGGTTTCGTTTAGGGAAGTGGGAGAGAGAACAATATTACCAGGCCAAAGTCCTGAATATTAACCAATTTTTGAAAATGTTTTCAGAGAGACATTAGTCAGGAAAACTAAATGCAAGTTAATTTATCAAAAGGAAAACAAAAACAAAACCCCAAATAAAAAACCCCAAGAGCTAAGGGGGAAAGGTTTGAGATAAGAATTACTATAATTTTGAGTTTTCAGAAGAAAAAATAGAAAGATTTGTCTAAGAAGCCTCAAACTTTAAATAGATTCCTTTCTCTTCAAAAAGTTCTTAAAATGGAAAAAAGTATTTTGATTCTCGTATGTGGACTTGGGAGCTTAACATTTAGCATTTAACAAAGATAGATTCTCCTCCCCACCTTCTTTTTTGTATCTCACTTTTTAAAAACTGGTTTAGGGTTTGAGTTCTGTGTTTTCATTTGTTGCCTTTTTTTTTTTTTACCAAAGAATAAGTGTTTGTGGGAGAGTTTTCCAATTAACTGATTCTTTACATTTTATACCTAACACCGCTTGATATGTCTGTAGGCATCCAGAATCATAAGTGACTTTTCAGAAATGATTTCATTAACAAGCAGCAGTGGTCTGGTTAGTGGCCTGGCTACTGTAGTATCAGTTGCTTGTTAGACATTTTTCTTATTAACTGTGTAGTGTATGTAGAGCCATAGAACGACTTAAGTTGGAAGGGACCTCAAAGTTGTTCTAGTTCCAACCCTCCTGCCATGGGCAGGGGCTCCTCCCACCAGACCAGGTGGCTCAAAGCCTCATCCAGCCTGATCTTAAAAACTTCCAGGGATGAGGCATCCGCAAGTTTTTTGGGCAGTCTGTTCCAGTGTCTCACCACCCTAATAGTAAAGAACTACTTGCTAGCTAATGTCTTACCTAAATCTACTCTGCTCTAGTTTAAAATGATTGCCCCTTGTCCTATCACCACATGCCCTTATAAAAAGTCCCTCTCCAGCTTTCCTGTAGGCTCCCTTCAGGTACTTGGAGGTCATTATGAGGTATCCCCAAAGCCCTGTCTTCTCCAGGCTGCAGAAACCCAAATCTCTCAGCCTGTCTTTGTAGGAGAGATACTCCAGCCCTCTGATCTTCATGGCCCTCCTTTGGATCCACTCCAGCAGATCCGTGTCCTTCCTGTGTTGAGGACTCCAGAGCTGGACACAGTACTCCAGGTGAGGTCTCACCAGAGCAGAGTGGCAGAGTCATCTCTCTCAATCTGCTGGCCATGCGTCTTCTGATACAGCCCAGGATATGGCTGTTGACCTAGGCTGCAGGCACATTGCTGGCTCATGTCCAGCTTCTCATCCATCAAGTCTCATTCACCAGTTTCTCATTCCCAAGTCAGTTTCCACAGGGCTGCTCTTGGTCTCATCATCCCTCAGCCTGTTCTGAGGATTGCCCCTACCCAGGTGCAAGACCTTTCTCTTCTTATTTAACCTCATGAGGTTCATCTGAGCCCACTTGTCCAGCATGTCAGGTCCCTCTGGATGTCATTCTTTCCCTCAATCACATCAACTGCACCACTCAGCTTGGTATCATCTGCAAACTTGCAGAGGGTACACTCAGTCTTGCTGACTCACTGAGTGTTCCTCTCACTGAGGAAGGTATTAAACACCATTGGTCCCAGTATGGACCCCTGAGGAACACTGCTTGTCACCAATCCTTCTTGACATCAAGCCCTTGACCACTACCTTTTGGATATGGCCATCAAGTGAATTCCTTATCCACTGAACAGCCCACCCATCAAACCCATATCTCTCTAGTTTAGAGAGAAGGATGCTGTGAGGGATTGTGTCAGAGGCCTTACAGAAGTCTAGATAGATGATATCTGTTGGTTTTCCCTTGTCCACTGATGTTGTCACTCCATTGTTGAAAGTCAGTAAGTTGGTCAGGCAGCACTTGTCCTTGGTGAAGCCATGCTGGCTGTCTTAAATCACTTCCCTGTCCTCCGCATAGCTTCTAGGAGGACCTTTTCCATGATCTTCCTGGGCACAGAGGTAAGACTGATGGGTTGGTAATTGAACATGATGGAGAGTGGCTTTGCAACTACATCAGCCAGTTCCCTCAGGACTCCAGCATGCATCTCATCAGGTCCCATAGACTTACGTATGTTCATGTTCCTCAGGTGGTCCCAAACCTGATCTTCCCTTTAGAGTGGGGGGGACTTTACTGTCTGTGGTCCTCATCTAGTGGTCCATGAGTTCTGGAGGGGTGAGGAGTGAGGTTGCTAGTGGAGACTGAGGCAAAAATGTTACTGAGTACCTCAGCCTTCTCAGCTGTTGATTGGTAGAAAAATGATCCCAAACAGAAAAAAATCCCAATCTGAATATAGAGGTCAATGGAAAGGCTAGTTTGGCTTATTTGTTTATTTTTAAGCAGTTTCTTGGGATTGTGTTCAAATTTTTCACCTCCTTGCTTTCATTAGATAGCATTAATTCCACCCTGTACAGTAGGCTAAATCCATAGTTTGGTGTTATTTCTGAGTAGATCCTCCTGTGGATGTCTTCTGCCTTGTGAGCTTGGAATTACTTTTCCCAGATGGGCACAGTTTTCATGTTTAGTTTGCAGACTCGGGAGTAGTTAGACCTGAAATGGAAACAAGTGTTAATTTTTCTGCACCCATCTCCTGAAGCCAGATTAAGTCAAGTATCCTTTTGCTTCAATTCTGTTGTTACTTTTCTCTTCAGGAGAATTTAAAACTTTTTTTATTTTTCTGTAGCTGAGGCATGGTAATGGTGGCTCTTTCTCAGGTTTTATAGAGCATGAGGGGATCTGTAATCACTGATGAAATTCTTTGAAAGGAGATGTAGGAAGTGGCTTACTCTGTAGTTCTTAAAAACTTTCCTTCTTAGTGTTTGGAAGTGTCATGACTTTATAAGACCTAGTCATTGTTTTCTGGTTTTGACTGTGATGTTTTCAATATCTGATCCCATGATATTTTTCCATGTACGCAGATGAACAGAAGAGACAAGTTTGTCTGATCCTTATTGGTAATAGTATACACAATCAAAACACCAGTTGTTGCTAGGAGGCCTAAATTCAGAGCAAAAACTTGAGAATCACAGCCTTATTTCTTTCTGAATCTCTGCTATAGACATATTAACCTAAACCAAACTGCCTAAGCTGTCAAAAAAAAATTTGCTTTTTCATGAAAGTGTTTTTTGGGTTTTTTTTTAATTACTTTTTCATGAAAAATTGTTGTTTGTTTGGCTTTTTTTTTTATTGGTAGATCTGGGGGCTGTGTCTTTAGCAGTGAGGTTGGAGATGAGATTTTCAAAGACGATCGTCTTACCCTTTTATTGTGGTATGAGGATTTTTTGGTATTCAGCTGCCATTCAATCAGAGTACTGTAATACTGTAATGCTTTGATGAATATTCCTGCTCTGATTACTTTTCTGGGAGAAAGCCATGAAAGATACATATAGGAGTTCATCCCTCTCAGTTCTTTTGTGAAAGAAAAATTGGTGAATAAACATTTGGTTTGCATTCTTACTGATTGTTTGAACTACTAGTCATTTGATAAACAATCTGAGATTAAGGAAAATACTAGCATGTTGGACTGCTGTCCAAAGGACATTGCTCAAAATACAAGGCCTGATCTTTGAGCATTTTCTAAACAGTGTCCTCTTGGAGATGGTGTAGATGAAAGGAAATTGACAGTATGTTATAGTAACATTCACTACAAGTCAATTACTGTTTTTTACAAAAGAGCCTTAAAAGAAAGTTACACTTGGATAATTGAGGATGAGTTATGCATCTCCCAGTTAATTATGAACCCTTTTATCTCCTGTTTGGACATAATTTGATTACTGTCATTGTTGTGGAATTTCTATTCAGTTAAGCTTTTGTATTTCAATAGACAAGAATTACTTTATTCCCTCCCGGATTAGTTTATGAGCAATATGACAGAACGTCATCCTATCAATGTTGAAGGAAGAATCCCATGTACTAGGTGAGAATATGTTTCAAGGCAGAAGAGTTTTTAAGGTTCCAGGTCAGCAAATCGTCATAGAATCATGGAATAGTTTCATTGGAAGAGACCTTTATGATGATGGAGTCCAACCTTCAACCTAGCACCACCATGGCCATTAAACCATGTCCCAAAGTGCCATGTCCACACATTTCTTGAATACCTCCAGGCATGGTGAATCTACCACCTCCCTGGGCAGCCTGTTCCAATCTCTGACCACTCCTGCAGCAAAGAACTTTTTCCTAATCTCAACCCAACACCTCCCCTAGCACAATTTCAGGCCATTTCCTGTTGTTCTATCACTTGGTTCTAGGAAGAAGAGACCAACCCCCACCTCTTTTCTAAGAAGTTCTGGTTTCGATGTTAGATATTTAAGTTTCTGAGCTTTTTTAGCACCAGCTGACATTAATATATTGAAGTTGTGTTGTCAGGCCTTCTACTATGCCTTGAACTGCTACCTCTGGTGTTTTCATTGAGCTTTTCTGAAACTATTGTCACTCTGTTCTTGTTTTCTAGCAGAATATTGCTTGGTTCCAATCTCTTTGGAGAGCATAACCATCTCATAATGAATCCATGAATTTGCTTTTGTTTGTGTTGATGCACTGCACACAAAGACTAGAAAGTCAATTTAAAGTATGGTTTGGTAACAGGTTTCTGAGAAACGGAGCTGGAATCAGGATATTGAAAAATATTTTTGACTTTCATTTTTAAAGACATGTTAGAAATGGTTGTACACCAATAAACCTTTTTCACCTTGGAGTGCTGTATGTTCAGTAAATGCATAACTACAATTGCTTATTCTATGGCTTTTAAATCTAAGTAAAAATGTCCCTTCTCATTAAGAATTGGAAAAGACATTTTCTCTGTGATGGCTTACTTCTATGTTGAACTTCTTGTGAGGCTTTTTTGTCAGATGGAGAACAGCTTAATGGAAGTTTTAGGAACAGTTATGTGTATGCCATGAACTGTATTACTGAAATCCATACAAAAAACTTAAAAATTTTAAGATATGTAGATAAAGAGCAAAAGATACTGATGAAAATTTTCTGAAAATTGTGAAAGACTGGGGACTGAAACAGAATTGGCAGATATTATTATAATAGCTGCCACCATTTTCCTTGTTCACCTTTGTGTATTTAAGTTCAATTAGTAAAAATACTTCAGAAATAATTTTGCAACTGAGCTCACCAAACTCCTGGAGCTTTAAATGATTCAATTAATCTTGATCTTGGTTTTATTTCATTAGCAGAAAATGTTAGCAGTGGCTTTGGTAGATAATACAGAATGCTTGGCACTGTGAGGCATAGGAGCTAATAATATTTCAAGTGCAGTGTTTATTTCAGGGTATAAACATCGATGTGCTGGTTTTGATGGCACATTAAGTAAAATTGGTTATTAGTTAACATTAACGATGCCTAAACATAGGTAATCTACTTTTGAAGTTTGCAAACTGATTACACTTAATAGTAATTGGATAGATTTGAAGTACAGCACATGTGATTGGAAAGGGTAATAATTTAATAATAGAATATAATTTTCATTTTTCTGGTGATATACATGGGCATGTGCATCTGGATGAACTCAGTAGTGCATCTGGATGATTAATATTAATGCTCTTCTTATAAATTAAGAAACTGTAAAACAAAACAAAAAAAACATAAACAAACAAAAAGACTACCAAAAATCCAAACTTCTGGGGAAAAACCTCAGGATTTGGTGAATGTTATTATTAATTTAGTTTGTTTCTGTCTGCATCACTATACTATAGTAATTTATTTTTGTTGCACTTTAATGGCCTTTCATTCTAACTGCCCTATTTTTACATATTGTAAGGGCTAAAGGGAAGTGCATTATTTTTATACTTACGCAGCATTGTGCATTACTTTTAGGCTCCCCAGGAGGGTTGTGGAGTCTCCTTCCCTGGAGATTTTCCAAACCCACCGGGATGCGTTCCTGTGCAGGCTACCCTAAATGATCCTGCTCTGGCAGGAGGGTTGGACCTGATGATCTCTTGAGGTCCCTTCCAACATCTGAGATACTGTGATGGTGCAGCATTGAAGAGCCACATTACCGTAGTGTATATCATCATTGTAAGAAAACTCGCACAGTTCTCAGTGAGTTTTGAAACAGAGGTTCAGCCTATGTGCAGATGTGGCAGTTAAAAGCTATGTGGTTAATTTCTAAATTGTTTAACTATGTTTATTTCTATAAGCCCAAGTTCCTGTTAGGCAGAATAAGTTTTCTTCTGACTGATCAAGATTGTCCTTTGTGCGTGTCCATGATTAAAAATATCCAGCTCATTCTACTGGTTAATACTTTAGATGAAGCGATAACACTCATGCAATATAGAATCATAGAATCTCAGAATGGGCTGGGTTGGAAGGGACCTCCAAAGCTCATCCAGTTCAACCCCCTCTGCAGTCAGCAGGGACATCCCAACTAGATCAGGTTGCCCAGAGCCCTGACCAGCCTCACCTTGAATATCTCTAGGGATGGGGCCCCAACCACGTCCCTGGGTGACCTGTTCCAGTGTTCCACCACCCTCATGGTGCAGAACTTATTCCTAACATCCAGTCTAAATCTGCTCTGCTCTAGTTTGAAGCCATTGTCCCTCATCCTGTCACTGCATGCCCTTGCAAACAGTCTCTCTTCAGCCTTTTTTTAGGCCCACTTCAGGCTGGCAGGTTGCTATCAAGTCTCCCTGGAGCCTTCTCTTCTTCAGGCTGAACACCCCCTGCTCCTTCAGCCTGTCCTCATAGCAGAGCTGCTCCAACCCCCTGATCATTTGCGTAGCCCTCATTTGGACCTTGTCCATCAGGTCCGTGTCCTTCCTGTGTTGAGGGCTCCAGAGCTGGATGCAGTATTCCAGGTGAGGTCTCCCCAGAGCAGAGGAAAGTGGCATGTAGTAGTGGCCTAGCAATGGGATATTGAAGTACTTTGCTGGTTGAGGTCTTGCAGAACACTCATCCCTGAAGCCCCAAAACAATAATAAAAAACCCCACTCACCAACCAAGCATAATTAACACTGAACATAGAAACTTTACTTTTAAGATTAACAAATGCACGTTTCAGAGACCCTCAATTCTTCATGTTTTACCTCTTTTTTTTTTGTTGTTGTTGTTTGTTTCTCTTTCAATAGTTTTAAATTTCAGATTTTATCTTTAGTTTGCACTTCTGAAGATGTCCATTCTAACTAAATGTCTGTTTTTCCCTTGTTTTGAGAAATTTCCACTGTGCTTGTAGAACAGTTTGTCTCTGGATCAGGTCTCCTCTTCCTGTATTCTAACTGTGATATGAAGCTGGGGAGATAGATATATAAAAAAGGAAATAACCTCAGAAATGAAACCACACTGCTCTCTGTTATACCCTCCCAATTTGTGGTTGTTTGCAGTTTCCTTTACTGGTAGTTTTAGGCAGTGATATCAGCTGGGCAGTAACTGACTGGAGAGCAGCTGTGAAGAAAGGGACTCGGGGGTGCTGGTGGAGGAGAAGCTCAACGTGAGTCAGCAGTGCGCACTTGCAGCCCAGAAAGCCAAGCAGAGCCTGGGCTGCATCGAGGGAAGTGTGGCCAGCAGGTCAAGAGAGGTGATTGTCCCCCTCTACACTGCGCTGGTGAGACCCCATCTGGAGCACTGCATCCAGTTCTGGAGCCTCTATTACAAGAAGGATCTGGATGTGCTGGAATGTGTCCAGAGAAGGGCCACAAAGATGTGCAGAGGTCTGGAGCTCCTCTCCTATGAGGACAGACTGAGAGAGTTGCGGTTGTTCAATCTGGAGAAGAGAAGCTCTGAGGAGACCTTCTTGTGGTTTTCCACCATCTGAAGGGGGCTACAAGAAAGCTGGGGAGGGACTTTTGAGGGTGTTAGGGAGGGATAGGACTGGGGGGAATGGATCCAAGCTAGGGAAGGAGAGCTTTAGGTTAGACATTAGGAAGAAGTTCTTCCCCATGAGGGTGGTGAGACACTGCAGCAGGCTACCCAGGGACATGGTGGAAGCCTCATCCCTGGATAATTTATGGACAGGCTGGATGTGGCCCTGGCCAGCCTGATCTAGTGGAAAGTGTCCCTGCCCATGGTAGAAGGTTGGAACTGGATGATCCTTGAGGTCGCTTCCAACCCTGACAGTTCTGTGATTCTGTGTTCGTTAACCACTGCAATATTTAATCAGAATTTGTCTGGTCATAATCTCCAATTGTAAACTAGGTATTTCCAAGGCCTTTCTCTTGGTCAGCTATTTCCTGTGTGGTGTGGATGTGTGTACTGTCTTTTAATCGGTAATGACATCAAATTGCAGCTTTAGTTAGAAGTACGCTCTACATGAGCAGCAACACTGGATGATACTGCTACAGTTAGCTTTTTGTCTTTTAATGTGTAATAAACTGACTGGAGGATAAAATAAGCATGCCAAGGAAAGCCTAAGTATATTTTGTTTAAAGGGTAGTTATTGGTGTGTACTGGCAGCTGTGAAACAGATTGACTCCTGCAGAAATGATGTCTAGTTAGCAATTATTTTATTACCATAGATACACAAGGATTAATACTTGGCATCTCGTGATGAATTTTTAACGTTTTCTCCTTTGTCTTTCAAGGAAATAATTGGTGAAAGCAACTTCTTATTGTGTGCAGTATCATTGTCCACAGCAACATAGTTACATATTTGTGTTATGAGATGGTGACAATATGAAAGTGACTGTAAATGAAAATTGCATATCTAAAATAAAGACTTCAGATATTTTCCTGGTAAATTGTGTATTTTTGGTCTCAGTACACTTTCGGTTGTCATTATGTATTTCTTGAAAAATAAAAACTCATGCAGAGAAAAACTGTAGGGTGAAATTTTGTTAAAATATGTTTTCAAAAATAGTTAGCAGTAGGAAGCTATTCACTGCTAGAAATTAGGCTGAACTTTAAAGATCAGGTTGTCAGCAAAATCTGCTTGGGAGCATTGAATCTCCATGAGTCAAACAATTGAATGCTGTGTACTTACTATATGTCTTGTGTGCATTGTACTTCATTCTGTTGCTTATGTAGGTTTCTCTTTCTGTGTTTAATAAATTAGGATTTTCTAGCTAAAAGTGCCAGGAACTGAAGTTATTTCCGTAATGGCTATTTATAGGTTTTGTCAACTCTTAAGCATTCAATTTCAACAACTTGATTTATGCTAAACTGAAGGAACTCTTTGCAACAGGGATGTGGTTTATGTATCATTTACATTTAGACTGTAGTGTCCTGTTTAGATGAGAGGGTAGTGCTTTGATTGCCATTTGTAGAAATGAGATTTTTACTTACAAGTAGACAACTGATGTCACATGGAAACTGGATTTTTCTCCTTGAGAGCCAGGGAGCGCTTCTTACATCAGTGCATTGGCAGAGGTTTTTTTGGTTGTTTGAACAGAATGTGACAAATACTCAGGGTTAGATTTCTATTCCTCTTCCTTTCTCTCTTCTCCCGCCACCCCCCCACCCCCCCCCCCCCATTTTTGTAAACTATGTATTTAAGGTTGTAACTTGATTACTGAGTGAACTAAGGCTAATACTGTTTTACTCATGCTACTCTCATGATGATTCAATTATTTCCTCCCCCCCAACTTGATATTACGGCATTATACTCTTCAGTGCATCTTTATATTTGTAAAAGCATTAGTGACCAAAGGTTGAAGTTAGACCAGGCTTTGCAAGTCTGGTGAATGTTCAAACTACTTGATAGAATTGCTACTTCCCAATAAACTTCCAGTTTAATAGTAGCTCATCAGCAGTAGTTCTTAGTTGGCTTGTGAGATTCCCCCCTGCAGCATTCCCTTGCACCCCCCCTATTTTTCTGCAGTTTTATCTTTCTTCTGCTGCATAGGGAAGTATCTTTGGGGTTGCTTGTTTGTCTTCCTAGGGTGCATCTCTACCATAACACAGTATTGTTTTCAATACTTGCTCTTCTTGCCTTACCTTTGAACCTTTATAGACACGGATTATGCTAATACAATTTGTTAGACAACAGAGCTGTGCTTTTAAGGGTAGTTGAGTTCACCCTTTCACAAGGGCTGAACATGTTGGGTTCTCATGTTTTAAGTATGGTTTTTCTGTTCCAAGTAGTGGTTTATTGGTGTCTCTCCAGGTGAGAAGTACCCTAAAAAAGAGACCCAGGTCAGAGAGAAAGGTTTCAGACAGTGCCACCAACTTCAATAATCGTTCCAAAAGCTAAATTTCATTTGTTACACAAATGTTTTGAAAAGCTCAATTGCGTATGTGAATGCATATTTACTATATCACACACTCTTTACTCTACCCACTATTGAAATAGTAAGATAGTATTAGGCTATGACGTCTGGATAATCAGAAACAGTCCATGTCTTCATGGCTTTCAAGAAAAGCAGAAATAACCAATTGTGTGTTAATTTAATCTGCCTTCTTAAAATGCAGTGTCAAACATTTTGGAGTATGTTTTAGTCTAAGAATGTGGGCTTCTTCCCCATCCCCCACCCCCCTAAATGTGCAAAGTATGCTTCTGCTAATAATTCATAAATAACTTTTGTCATAGTTGCATTAGTTGCATGCCCTACTGCTGAAATCTTGCTTTGGGAATTTAGGGAGCACTGGGAGTGGCTTGCTGCTGACCTCCCATGCAATCCACCCCACCTGGTTTCTGATTGCCATACAGTTTTAGTGCTTAAGTATCTGTCTTTTTTTGTGGATTATTTTTAAAAATAGAGAGATATGCACTCGTTCCTTTTCACTTGAACAGTTTAGCACTTATAGCTCTTTTTTACAGTAAGTGTTTTTTTTTTTTTTTAAGAAAGACAAATAGTTTAATAGATGTTTAGTTTAAGTTTTGGGGTTTTTTTAAACTTGTTTACAGCAGTTAAGTTAAAGCTGGTAAATGCTATTTAGGAAAAGATATATAATACAACAGAATATTTCTTTCACATTCATAGAATTCATAGAATTGTTCCTTAAACCTGCTGCAACAAAAGCTGAAACAACAACAAAATGCAAATATTAGACAGCAATGGAAAGCCAATTTAGTCAAGTAATGCAATAATTATTAAAGGAACATTTCTCTGCAAATATGTGAGTGATTCTGTGCTGTCCAGTGGTACTTTCATTGCTAAGATTAGGATTGCCTAAGGTGTAATTCTAATACAAGCTTTATTTTAAAATAAAAACATACTGTGGAAAAGTTAATATGTTGATGATATAGGTTGAAAACCACCCACAAAAGACAGAGCAGCTAAGTACTGATCTGAGCATTCATGGTGTATACTTTCCTGATGATGTAATAAAATGACATATTTCACAGGATCACAGGATGTTAGGGAGATCAAGTCCAACTCCCCTGCCAGAGCAGGACCATAGAATATAATGCAGGTCACACAGGAACACATCCAGACAGGGCTTGAAAGTCTCTGGAGAAGGAGACTCTATAACCTCTCTGGGCAGCTTGTTCTAGTGCTCTGTGATCCTCACAGTGAAGAAGTTCCACCTCAACATGAGGAGTTTGCTGGCCTGTGCTGTATTTCATATCCATTTATATCCAGAGCTCAAGTGAGCAGAGCCTGTCCCCTCCCTCTTGAACCCCCAGCCCTCAGATATTTATAGACATTGATCAGGTCCTCTCTCAGTCGTCTTCTCTGCAGACTAAACAGCCCCACGTCTCTTAGCCTCTCCTTGTAAAGCAGTGCTTCAGTCCCTTCATCATCCTTGTAGCCCTCCCTTTGACTCTCTCCAGCAGATCCCTGTCCCTCTTGAACTGGAGAGCCCAAAACTGGATGCAGTATTCCAAGTGAGGCCTCAGCAGGGCTGAGGAGAGGGGAAGGAGGATGTCCCTCAATCTGCTGGATGCTCTTCTTAATGTGCTCCAGGATCCCACTGGCCTTCTTGTCCACCAGGGCACGTTGCTGTCCCATGCAGGACTTGTTGTCCACCAGCACTCCCAGATCCTTCTCCACAGGGCTGCTCTTCAGCAGATCACCTCGTAACCTTTACTGGTGCAATTTATTCTTCCTTTCTAGATGCAGGACTCTGCACTTACCCTTGTTGAACCTCATTAGGTTCCTCTTTGTCCAGCTCTCAGTCTGTCCAAGTTTCTGAATGGCCACACAGCCATCAGATGTATCAGCTAAGCCTCCTACTTTCATATCATCAGCAAACTGGCTGAGCAGACACTCTGTCCCCTTAGTGTCCTTGGTGAAAGTGCTGAAGGTTTGAGTTTAAAACCTTTTGTTTTCACTTTCACATTTGGCATTGTTCAAGTTTCATATATAGCTTTCAACATTTTTAAAGAACAGAAATTATTTAGCAAGCTGAAATATGAAAGCATTGGAAATCTAATATCAGCACCACTGTAATTCTCTTGTTCTTTGCAAGTTTGTAAGGTGTTTGTAATGAAGTGTTAAGCCTGTCATACTTTGTGATGTTTACTTCTAAGGTTTTTGCAGAGATTTAAATTGAGAACTAAGGAAGTGTATTGTGCAATGAGCTGCAAGTGAAAAATAAATACACTTTTTTATAAACTTTGGTTGTCACTCTCAGGATGAAGTGCCGTAGTGTATAATGTTGAACAGTCAAAATCTGGCTACCTGGAAGCCCAATCTTGCCAGGTTTTCTGAAATGATTCAAATTGGAGCCTGCTGTAGGCTTAAGGAAGGAGTTCAGGTCCTAGTTCAGTGTGTATTTTTGAGTTTTAACTGTTTGTGCACCATCAGAATTTGCCTTTCTCTGTAGCAAAATAAAATACATACTGTTGCATGATTTGATCCCTTCTGGAACTCCGTTGGAGACACTGCTAGCTGAATTTTCACCAGTTCCAGCTGCCTTTCTGTCTGCTAAAGACTCAGTGTTCTGAGTTCTGAAATTAACTTTTTTCTTTTCTGGGGGGAGGTGGAGTTGGGAAGGGGGAAGTTAAAAGGTCACCTGCCTCCAAGTCATGCTGGTTTTAATGAAGAGAAATCATCTTGACTTTTATATACAGCTAAATCTGAAGTAGAACACAGAACGATTCAAATTAGAATGAAAGAAGTTTAGCTGTTAAAAAAAAGGTGTAAGGGAGTGATGTAAACATGTTCCTGATGTATAGATTTATTCTTTTTTCATCAGTTCTGTCAGTGGAAGTATGGAGAATGAACTTACCTTGAAAAAGTAAAAAGTGTGTTTCTAGGTTTGGTCAGAGACCTGTGAGTTTGCCATGACATAGTTAAATGTCATACCTGGTTGGCTTTTCAAATCCAGCTCTGGAGTGTGGCAGTTCTTGGTTTGTAAAACTTTAATCTTGAGTAAGTTGGCTTGGTTTAGACAAGCTGAGTTAAGAACTTGAATTACTGATTATGATTTAGACATACCATTATCAAAACTTTAAACACTCAGGTTGATCAGAAATGAGTGCAGTAATTTTATGCAGGGAATCAGATTAGGTGTAAATGAATTTCTTGGCAGAAATTCAGAATTATATGCTATAATTACCCCTGTGTGATAATTGAAGACTTCTGTATTCTCTTTCCTTCTGGAAACTAGCCATTAACTTTCTTATGAAGGTGAAGCTTTTGGAGGATTTAACATCCTATTCATTCCCCTCACCCTCCATTTATTATTGCTACTTTTTTAGTGAGTAAACAAAAGCAGTCTTATAATCTAGTTTAGATTTTTAAAAATCTTTTGTTATAAATCTTCAGCCTTTGAATTTGAACCCTAATAATTACAAATATTTTTCTACTGCTCACAGTTTTTGTTCTCTTTTTGAAATCCAGGTAACTATTGAACTGTTCTTCCAACATGAAATCAGAGGCTGAATGGCTCACACTGACATGCCTGTTGTGTGGCCAAAAGTAGTAAAAGAGAAAGTCTTAATTTTTTTCTGTTGTGCCTGAATGCATTCTGGTTCCAAGAATTAATTAATAAGTCATGTTTCTTATGACAATGTTGCTCTGTAGTTCTTGACTCTTTCTGATGTTTACTCCAACTTACTTGTAGGAAGCACTTAACCAAAGTAAATAATTTTTTTTCTGGCGTTCTTTCCAATGCAAAACATATTCAGTCCAAGTGTCTGTAGTTTTTCATTGCATGTGTTCAAGATAAAGGAACTCAAGCTGGAATTTTGCTGTACAAGAACAGTAGCCTTCTGGTGCTTTATACAATACTGTTAATACTTCTCTCTTTGCGAGGAGAATCTTGCCTGGCTTGTTTGTTTGTTTGGAGTTTTGTTTCTTTGTTTCCCTCCTCCTCAACCCCCCCAGTTTGGCTACGTGTTTATTAGTTCATAAATGTCTACAAATATCTGAGGAGGAACTTCTTTACTGTAAGGGTCCCAGAGCCCTGGAACAGGCTGCCCAGAGAGGTTGTGGAATCTCCTTCTCTGGAGCCTTTGCAGCCCTGTCTGGATGTGTTCCTGTGTGATCTGTGCTGGATTCCCTGGTTCTGCTCTGGCAGGGGCATTGGACTGGAAGATCTCCACAGGTCCCTCCAACCCCTAACATCCTGTGATTGTAATAGACATTTCTGTACTTGATCCTTAAATTCTGAGGTTGTAGATTTCTGTGATGTCAATGATCTGGGTCATTCTTCTTAGCATTAATAATTCTTCCTGTCTTGCTTTGATGCTTTTCTACTTTTTGTGTCTGGCTCTTTAGTGCAACCAATCTGTCAAAGTTTCCTTTAGCAGCTCATCAGGTAATTATTCATCACCATTTTTCTCCTTTCAGAATTCTGGATAACCTCTATATTTTCAAAAGATGTATTTTAGACTTCTTAATGCAAACCCTTCTGTGTCATAATTAATATTCCTACATGGTGTTATGTGAGGTAATTCACTGAAAGTGATGTGAAAAAGATTTACTGTATTTTTTTGTCTTGTTTAGAAAACAGCTTATCATGGAGGGCTCTTAAAGTAGTCTTAAACATAGAACTAATTTTCTAACACTAAGTAGTAATTATCTCTTCAGAATTTGTTCTGAACCCCTGATTTTTTTTCGGTCAGACTAAGAGGTGACTTAAAAATTCTCTCATATTTGTAGTTGAAAGCATTTTCTAGGAAAGCACTAATGTCAGTAAACTTTTCAAATAGAGTCTGAACATGTCTTTCAGCCAATGGTAATGACAACAAGAAATTCAAAAGTGATGATAAAATGGATGGGGCTCCTTCTCGTGTTCTTCATATCAGGAAATTGCCTGGGGAAGTGACAGAGACAGAAGTTATTGCTTTAGGTTTACCTTTTGGTAAGGTAACCAACATCCTGATGCTAAAAGGGAAAAATCAGGTAATTTTTTGCTTTCTGTTTTTCAGTTTGCTTACTGTAATTTCAAAAGATGTTGCTAAAATACTATTGAAATAAGTCATACCACAGTAAGTATTTAAGGAAAAAAACAACCTAAAGAGACAGCCTTTGTTACCTGAATCTTTTAAGTGAATTCATAGTGTCTTTTAGTAAATTTGGGAGGGGGTGGGGAACAGGGGATGCTTGGCAGTTACATAAACCAAGAAGTTATCTGTAATAAAAGTATTTGGAGCTGCATCTTCAAGAGATGATTTTTTGGCGATACACCTTAGCAGACAAAATTGATACCTCTTCTGAACACTGGTATTTGTTAAAATGTGTTATCAAACCCTTTTGTTAGTATATGTTACTAATACAAGGATTCTGGGCTTTGTGAGTACTGAAAGCTAACTGTTTAATTGCAGGCCTTCTTGGAACTTGCTACAGAAGAAGCAGCTATCACTATGGTCAATTACTACTCTGCAGTCACACCTCATCTTCGTAACCAACCTATCTATATCCAGTATTCCAATCATAAGGAACTAAAGACTGATAACACGCTTAACCAGGTATATTTCCTCTTCTGTAGTATTACAAACCAAAGCAAGGCATAGCTTTGTTGGCTCCTGGGGCAGATGTTGAAATCAGTTGGTGTTGTCCACATTTTAACACTACTGTAGTCTTACCTCTGAGCGTTCCATTCTGTGACATTAAAGGGTTTTTGCTTTCTGTGTGACCTTTCCACTACAATGAGTTTCCTTAATGTTGCTTTAAAAGACAATTCAGAATCTTTTGTACGTGAACTTGAATTTTTCCCATAAAATTTCCATCTTGGAGACTATAGGGTTGAAAAACGAACTTTCTGACACCTAAACTTTCCCTAGTGATCATGACTAATGCCAGTGCCCATGTTGCAGTGTTTTGTATAGCTCTGGTAACACTGATAACATCAGAGTATATGATCTGTTTCTGGAGAAAAATACCTTAGTGATCACTGTAGAGATGAATATACGTAATAGAAAAAAATCTTTTGCGTTTGTGGAACCTATTTCACAACAATTACAGTGTGATTTTAGTAGAACAGGGTATTTAGCAAAACCAATATGGTGACCACTGCATACAAATTATGGGCGGAGATCAGTTCACATCTAGTCAGATCATGAATTTAAGGTCAATTTCTTGGGCTTTCTTTTTGATATTACCAAGACAACATAAGTTCCAAGTTACAATTTCTGTTTCTTGTGTCCTGTCTTAGAAAAAGTGTGTTACTGCTAACATTGCTTTTAAAACCAATTTCAGGATAATCTGTTGAAAGACATACTGGGTGCAGTTGATGTCTGGTGTTGATTTTCCTATTGAGCTCTCTAAACTTTCCAGTTCCTCAGAATCATTCTATTTTTAAAAATGGAGGTTTTTTTCTTTTTTTTTTAATCGAAGATGTCAATTATACATAAAAATAAATAGCTTCATTTCTTTTTGGAAAAAAGAGAAAAGAGGATGAATTCTGTCTGCACATATAGTGGATGCACACACTTCCTTAAGAAGCTGTCTTGTGCATTGTCCTGTGGCTTCTGTGCTGATGCTGGGTTTGTGCTTCCTGTGTCCACCGTGTTTAGCACAAGCTAACTTTTACACCACCATGCTTATTAATGCCAAATTTTAACATGTTTCCAGTCTTCTAGGTCTCAATTTCTTTATTTTTAGAATTAAATGGTATAAATGAATACTTAGTAAATACTCTGTAGCTATTTTGTGCTTCCTGTGTCCACCACATAGAGGATGTGCTAACTTTTACGCCACCATGCTTACTAATACCAAATATTAACATGTTCCCAGTCTTTCAAGTCTCCATTTCTTTATTTTAGAACTAAATGGTATAAATAGATACTTAGTAAATATTCTGTAGCTATTGTGTAAGCACAGGATGGTTGGCTATTCATTTTTCTCTCTAAGGAAAAATAAAGGTGGTGCAGGTACAGACTGTTTATAGTCTACTTTTTTAGATCTATTTTGTTTTTATACTATTAAGCTTTTAATCTGTATTTGAAAGCATTTTCATCCAGCCAAGCTCATTTTGAAATTGTCTTTTTTTCTAGATATTCAGGCAGGAATATAAAGAGTAGTCAGGATGTTAGTACCTGTAGCTGGAATGATAGGTTAAAAATTTGGAGAAAGGTGCAAATATCTTAGCTATAAAGAAGATAGAAACACTTTAAACAGCCAGGCCTTTAGAAATAATGAAAGCAAGAAAAGTTCCATTAAACTATGTTATTATTCTGTATTTCTAAAAAGTAGTAGCTTCCAAGTTTAGTTTTGTACTTAAAATGAGTAAACAGTTTCTAAAGGACCATTTAAGTTTTCATCTCAGTTTTATGAATCTGTGAAATTCCTTTCCTTGTGCAAGGAGCATTCAAACTCAGATTTAAACCAAACAATCCTCACGTTGTTTCATACTGTATCTAGGCTCAAAAGAATTGAGAACAGGTTGATCTCTGTGAGGGTACTTTAATCATCAGTGTGTTATAAATGCATGGGTTTAGTCTTTCTGTACAGACATCACAACATTTAGCAATAAATGTAACGCTTTTGGAATGGTTCTTCTGTATAATTTGGCAAAAATAAAAGCTGTGCATACCATGCAAATGTCTTCAAAAGGGAGTATTTAAGGTTCTAAATATTATTTGGAATTAGTTTGACAAAATGTTGGCTGTCATAATTTCATACATTTGCTAGTGTTAAGTCCTGCATTCCTTCCTGTATTCACATGAACTGGACTGGAATGAAACAGGATGTATGAGTGTAGGTGGATAGCCCTAGGTGAAAATTGACTTCTCAAGTTTCAGGTTTTTTTTGGGTTAGAGAGCTTGAACTTTTACCAGTCACTTTAAGAACTGAGTTTTAATTGATCTGTGTTGCTTCTGTCCTTACAGAATGAGTAGGAAGTGATTATACAACTCAGCCCAATGTTTACCCAGCTAGAAAGTGATGTCTGTAGGGGGGCAAAAAAACCCCAAACCCTGTGTTCTTACCAAAGGATGTTTTTACGGAGTAACAATACTTAAACACAGAGATACATTTTGTTTTCCCAACTAGTGTTCACCAGGTCTTTTTTTTTTTTTTCTCCCCTTTCTCCCCCACTTTCCTTACTCATTGATTCGTTTCAGTATGAGGAGTATCATGTAAGTTGAGAGACATGAAGTCTTGTAGTAGCTCTAATACCTTTCAAATACAGTATGCATTAATACAGTGGATATTTTTTTTTTTACCTGGCATGCTCACTTGTCTCTGTTTTGTATCATTTTGCTTTATAAGGCTACTGTAATGACTGCATTAAATGGAAATCCTTTTTTCTGCACTTTTTCTCAGAAAGAGACATCTAATCTTTCTAATACTGTCAGTTTTGGCAGCGGAAGTAGTTACATAGATGTGTTTTCTTGTGATGTCATCATGTGGTTACCTTTGAGTTTTTACATCCCTACATGTGTTTAAAACACAAAAAGTCCCCATGCATGGAGAGAACTTTGCTTTTATAAAAAAGGATGGATAACAGGCACCTCTCTTTGCATACTACTTTCTCACACTTGTCAGTCTTGTGTATTACTTCACTGGGTTACCACTTGTTAGTTTAGCATTATCCCTTCTTATCAGAGCCTTCTATGTGGTTCAAACGGCAGTGAAATATTAAATGGAATACAATCCCTTGAAAAACAGGTTTCAGTAGGATTGAGGTTTTTCGGTGGTTTGTGTGTTGTTGATATTTTGCACTTTTTTTTGTTACTGTCTTTGGCTTTTTTGATTGGTTGAGGGTATTTTTGTTCTGTCTTGGTGTATTTTTGTGTTTTGTTTTATTTTTTTCTTTCAAGAAAAGAAAAAAGCCTGAAGAGTTTTGAAACCTAACAACTCCTCATTACTGGTAGAATGATAAATTTGCCTTTTTAAAAGCCCCTCCCTGTGGCATAGGGATGAATCAATGTTTTAATTTTGATTGTCTGTTCTCACAGAATCAGTCAGGCTGCATCACACTTACATTGTGTTCTGTCTGTAGCTCAGAGTTTTAAATAAGTGGACTATTTTACTGTTTGATGTTTTTGAAGTTAACTGTATTAATATTGCTGATTAATTTTAACTATCATCTTGAAATATTTTTTTGTTAAATTGTCTTCTCATTGTTTTTTTTTTTGTTTTGTTTTGTTTAAGCGGGCTCAGGCTGTTCTTCAAGCAGTGACAGCTGTGCAGGCAACGAATGCTCCCATCAGTGGGACCACTGTTAGTGAGAGTGCAGTGACTCCAGCTCAGAGTCCAGTCCTTAGAATAATTATTGACAATATGTACTATCCAGTAACCCTGGATGTTCTTCATCAGGTAAGCTGGATTTCATTTTCACTTGAGCTGTGATTAGGAGGAGCTGGTGTGTAACACTTTGCAATGTTTTTGGCAGATATTCTCTAAATTTGGTGCTGTATTGAAGATAATCACATTCACGAAGAATAACCAGTTCCAAGCTTTACTGCAGTATGGAGATCCAGTAAATGCACAGCAAGCAAAACTAGTAAGTATAGTTGTCTTTTTAAGGCTGGAGACCTTCCTGCACTCTAAACTTGTGTAAAATGTTAATGTAACAGACCATAGTAATGTGTGATGCTCCTCTACCACTTGTGTGCATCTTTCAAGTTGAAAAAAAGCAGATGAGAGTTACTATATAATGTTATTATATTGAGTGAAAGCAGTGCTCAAAGATACTATGTTTAAGGATTCTATGTTTAAAGAATTGCACACAACTTTAATTCTGAGTAGATAGTAAGACTGCAATGAGATGAAATAACATGCAGGACTGCAAGTGAAAGTGCCAACCAGAAGTAAAAATGTTGGATGTGATGTTGATTAATTCACTGTAAACAGCGAATTTAGTGAGCCCATTGGATGGTTGTTGAGAAGTACTTTTCTAAGCATTGAAACAAAGATGTGGTTTGTGGATTGGATATATGTTTAGTATCCTAAAAACAATACCCAGACAGGGAATGCCCAGGAGAGTGCAGTCTTATTCATAGGACCAGACTCTGAAGAAGCTGTGCAGCAGTGACAGATGAGATATTTTACTGGAAACTCTCCTATCCTTGGTAGGAGAAGTAAGAACTTCTTAATAGCAGGAGAGAACATATGGATTAATTATGACAAAGATGAACAACACATCACCTAGAGTAGATGTTCTGAATTAACTGAATGGGACATATTCACATCTGTGGCAGCAGGGAAGTTGAACCAAAGGGGAAGGCTAGATCTTTAATTTTGTTTTCAGGAGATAAATGGAATAAATTTTTATTTTCAGACCTTCACCATGCAGTGTGGATTTGCAGAAGGCTGATTAAAATTGATGTGCTGGTGAAGTGTTGCTTGGCAGCATAGAAAGTGCTTATTGCCCAGAGATGACAGAAGAGTTGAGAACTTCAAGAAAAAGTGAAAAGCTTGCATGTCAGATGAAGTTGGCCAGAAATATATCTTAGTGGAAGAAAGAAAAAATAGGGCTTAGTTTTCTGTTTTAAAGAAGGATGACAAAATGAAGTTCTACATTAAATGGTAGAAGATAGTAGTAGTTTTTATCCTCCTTAACAAATAATGGGTATTGATTTAAACTGTGAGGTGATAGGCACAGCAAATTGCAGAAAATAAATAATTTTCAAAATGCAGAGTGTAATTTTTTATTTCAGTGAGAAAAATCAAGTTAGCCAGAGGTAGGATCTTCAGCTGGGTTTATGAAGATCTGCTTTAAGATGATATTCACCTGCAAAACAGTCCAGAAATATTTGTAGATTTGGAGTACAATTTAAATCAAGGATATCCTTTTCAGAGGTGTCAAATATTAGATGGGGTCTCAGAGTAGAGGGGGATGTAAATGTCGTTACTGTGCTACATAAAAATTGGGTTGTGTGAGGTACACCTTTCACCTTCTAAGCAGGTTTAAAATAGTAATATGGCAACTAGGTCTTTAATGTATAACTGCTCTGCAGAAATAGGCTGTAGTCATTAGAGTTATGCTTGAAATATGTCATAAACAGTTGGATGTTTGCAGAATTTTGCCATTTGCAGAATGTTTGCAGAATTTTGCCATTCAGTCCTGATTTGTGTGTGGAAAGTTGTTTTTCAGTAATAGATGTTAATATTGCTTTTAAAGTGCATTTTAAAAGCAAAGTATGACATCAAGTGATGAATTTTTTGACTTAATTTTTTGAGTCTTACATATATTATCAGGAGACTTAATGGGAAGATGACATCTGTGAAATGGACTGTAGAGATTTGAAAATTATCAGTGTAATTCTAGGAATATTTTAGAAAGAAATGACAAAATAACAAAAGGATGAGGTATGTAAAAGTAAGAAAGAAACCTAAGAATCTCTTGCTGGTGTTGACTTGTGACAAAGTGGTACAAGCTTGTTGGGTACTGTGTTGGACATAGATTTTTTTTCATTTGTTTATTTTTTTTTTTTTTTTTTTTTTTTAAAGCATGCATTTCTTTCTTTAGTTTTGCATGTTTTGATTAGGGTAGCTGTGCACTAGTGGTAGCTCACATGAATGACTAAACTTCATTGAATAACAGTGACTCCTGCATGTGCAATCATTGTCAGAGTGAAGTCGGAGCCTTAGTGACAAATTGAGATGGTTTTAGGTTTGGTAGTTTCATGTTCGAACCGATCTGTATGCAAGAAGACAACCTGCTGAGAATAGTACCAACTGCAGGTGTTGAAGAAGGCTGAATTTGGAGGAAGGTTTGATTTCCTGGCTACCCTCCCAAACCAAAAGGAGGCAAATAAGCACAGTTCTTCTGTTTCAGCTACTGTGGTAAAACGTGAAGTGCCACTAAACCAAAAACACCTAAAGGAAAGAAACGCTCAGATGGTAGGAAAACATCTAGTTTAAACACGTGGAAATAAGAGCAAGAGGATGTGGTGGCTACACTTAAGTTGCATGGAGTTCAAAACTCAAAGCATGGTAAAAGAGTAAAGAAGTTTTCAATTTGTTTTCCATCAGTTCTTACTCTAGAAGATAACGGGGAAATTTAATTTTCCACTGGCACTCTTCACAGGAAATCAGAATGTGGCCTTAATAGAAATTGAAGATTATTAAGGAAGTTAAAGAGCAATTTGAAAAACTCGAGTGATGTAAGTACCAAGGAGAGATGCTGTTCATTTGAAGGTTCTGAGAAAACAGGGACACTGTCAAGAATGTATAGTACCAAGCCTCTAGCCTTGTGGGACCACTTTTGCTAGTTGAATGAGCAAGTAGTGAAAAATGGCCTTGCTCCACTTGCTTTGTGAGGAACTCATCTCCTGCAAGAGTGTAACTACGCTGAGTCGTGTTTCATCACCACCCTCAGACCAGATAGTCGTTATAGCAGCAGGTGAAGGTGGAGACAGCAAACCTCAGCTTCTGTGCAATGGGGCAGTCTTGCTGTGGTTGGAAAAAGAGCTTAGAATGTTGCAATAGTAGAGCACATTGAACTACTCTGCTTCTAGTGAAACAGAAGGTGGTGATGACTGTGCATGAGGAGGCACACTCTGAGCATCATAGTAAATGAGCAGTACTCTCAGCATAAGCAGGAAATTTAAATATTTGAGTAGCAGTAATCCAGTATACCTTAGGAAGATGAGAGTGCTGCTTTTTCTGTCTGAACAGCTCACTAAGCCAGGCTGGTGTGTTGGTGTATAGTGCATCAAAAGGAGTCTTGCTAAATCTTGGATATTGACAGTTATGAATGCCTCATCTATGGAGGATTAACTGAGACTCCTGTCTAGCCCATGACAGTGATCTTGACCCAACATGGGTTAAAAAAATCACAAGTCTAATTTAGAGTTCCTGTTACAGTTGGCTAGTTGGTCCTTATTTGGCCCATAGGTGATTCAGAGTACCTCTGCATTGGTTGACTTAAGGTTTGGCTCTACACTGAAGATATCTTCTTTCCAGGTGTTTTCAGTGATAGCTTCAGGGTGGCTCTGCACTGGTAGCAGTCTGCAAACAATCTCTGCTTTTCTATGTTGCCCTAAAATCTGCAACGGGAACTTCAGATAGTGATTGCCAGAGGGGGAGCCAAGGACATCCCCAGATAGAAGGTATTTAGTTTCAGGGTAGTTATCCATGGTTATTACATTATAAGGTATTGAGGCATCTTGAATCCCAAGGAGCATAGTTTGTACTTGGCCACGGTAAGTGGTGTACAGGTGAACAGAAAAGTGCTGGATTGTATCCATTGTACCAAAAAAAAACCCCAGTGTTTGTGTCCTGGATTTTCCAGTTTTGTAGAAAGGGAAAAGATAGGGACTGATCAAGGAACTCCACAAAAAGGCCTCAGTCTTAAGTTTTAGAGAACAGAATGTGTTCTACAGACACTTAGCCACAGAAACTGCTCCAAGACAATTGTCTGAAAAGAAATGAATTTAATTCAAATATGTAGCTGTGTAATGCGTGTAGACACATCTCTCCCAACAGATACTTACTGTATGATTGTCAGCTACTTTCAGGTACTTACTTGTTCTGGAGTATGTTTCGTAAGGGTTTCTCTTTTTAATGCCTTACACTGTTATGCTGCTCTAAAGATCTTGCTTCCAGATTCTCCTGCTTTGTGTGCTTTAGGAAGAGAGAGAGAAAAGGGACTAAATTCCTCTTTTGTTTTCACCTTATAAATTCGGAGAGAAGGCATTGGTTTTGTCGTGTTGCCACTCTGCCACTCTTTTCTCTCCACTCTAATTTGATTTTTCCTTATTGGACCATAGTAAATGCATTCAAGCTATCCTCGTCCTGCAAGAGATCTATTTCCTGTCTTGGATTATCATCTTAGGTGCCTACACTGCTTGACAAAGAGAGAGACAGACTATTTGTTGTGGCTTAGAGCCATGTGTCTCCAGAAATACCTGCTAGCAAAATCTCTGGGCTCTCTTTCTGAACTGGGAAATGAAAGTATCAAAGTGTCAAATCATGTTATGTCTTCCAGACTCTGTTCTTGTCTGTCTTCTGGGTACTGGATGTAAAATAGCTAAAGAATATTCAAAGTGGCATATTTCTTCCTGCTTTTTAGAGGGCTGTCTTGACTCTCTCTTGTTGAAGGGGGGGGTGTCTTTCTGGAGATTCATGGGTCTATACAGGCCATAGGAGACACCCATCAAAGCATAGTTCCTTTTAATCCTAGCACTTTTCAAGGGACTCTTCTTTCACAAGGATTTGCAGGCATTTTGAACCCTGAAACTAATAGCTTTGACTTCTATCTATGATAACAGAAAGCCCTTCATGCAGATGATGAAAGCCTGAGAGAAGAAATTGTTCTAGTAATGTTCATGCTCTGCTTCAGAGCCTACTGATAGATCTGACTCTAATCTGCATGAAACTGCATTGGAGAGCTGCATCAATCAGGCTGTTACTACAGTGGTGACTGTAGAGTATCTTTGCCATCTGAGATCACCTTTGCTCATTGGAAAACAAGAGATCCTTTAGCGTCATGGAGTACTGTGTACAGGTCTGGAACCCTTAATGTAGGAAGGACAAGGACCTGATAGAGAGGGTCCAGAGGAAATTACGAAAATCATCAGGGGTTGGAGTACCTCTGCTATGAGGACAGGATGAGGGAGCTGGGGGTGTTCAGCCTGGAGGAGGCTCCAGGGAGACCTAATAGCAGCCTGCCAGTACCTGAAGGAACGGGGAGGGTCTGTTTGCAAAGGCCTGCAGTGACAGGACGAGGGACAATAGCTTTAAGCTGGAGAAAAGCAGATTTAGATTGGATGTGAGGAACGAGTTCTGCACCATGCAGGTAGTGGAACACTGGAGCATGTTGCCCAGGGAGGTGTTTGAGGCCCCATCCCTGGAGATACTGAAGGTGAGGTTCGGTGAGGCCCTGGGCAACTTGATCTAGTTGAGAATGTCCCTGCTGGCTGCAGAGGGGTTAAAAGAGGACAATTGACATTATTTTTAAGAAATTAGAGAGTCTTGTGCTTTATGGTGCAGACCTTCATTTCATTGGTGTATTCCCTGTATGGTATTTTTTACTGGCTGAGAGCATCATAGCTCGCTGTTCTGGATCCTGCTGAATTCCCAGGCTATTTCTGCTATTTTCCATATTGTTAGGCCTTGCTTGTTTATTCTTGCCTTAAGTGAAGGTTGCTGCTTGACTCACGAGCGGATTCTTTGTGAATGTAACTCTGGTTGTTAAGACTTTCTCACTATTTTTCTTCTGTAGTAGTTGTCTAGGAATACTGGTTTGTTTCATTACAACTCCACTATTTTACATCTTTTAGTAGTATTGGGGACTGTGATTTTCTTTCTGGTTTCCTTTTTCTGAACTGCCATAGCTCTGCTCTTGTGAGACCCAACCTTGACTACTGTCTCCAGTTCTGGTGTCCCCAGCTTCAGAAGGACATAGATCTTTTGGAACAAGTCCAGAGGCGTGCCACAAAGATGATCCAGGAGCTGGAACACCTCTGCTATAAGGATAGGCTAAGGGAACTGGGATTGTTCAGCCTGGAGAAGACTCTGGAGGGGATGGACCTTAGAGCTTCCAATAGCTGAAGGGATCCTCCAGGAAGGCTGCAGAGGGACTTTGTACAAGAGTGTCGACCCATAGGACAAGGGGAAATGGATTGAAATGGAAGAAGAATAGGTTTAGATTGGATCTGAGGAAGAAATTCTTCACTCTGAGGGTGGCAAGGCTCTGTAATGTATTGTCCAGAGAGGTTGTGGGTGCCTCCTACCTGGAGATATTTGAGGTCAGGTTGGATGAGGCCTTGAGTAACCTGGGCTGGTTGAGAGGCATCCCTGCCTGTGGCAGAAGTGGTTGGGTTGGTTAGACGATCTCTAAGGTCTCTTCCAGCATAAGCCATTCTCTTTTTCTATGGCATATAACTTTGTAGCACACTTAATTATTAGGATCTTGGTTGGTTGCTGTGGGGGGTGGGCTTGTTTGGTTTTGTCAGTGGTGGTGTCTTTGACTCCTGAAAAAATCTTACAAGGTCATAGAGATAGTGGTGTGGGTGATCATGTGTCTGCACTGTGGAGTTGAGGTCATTGTGTCAGTTCAGGCATGTGCCTCTCTCCTTGGGCTGTCTGTCAGCCTGTGAATGGAGAAGGAAGTTTTGGGTCTTTCTGTTCTCCATTTTCTGTTGGTCTTCCACATGTTCTTACTAGCTCTCTTGTTTGGGTGCTCCTAAATACCATGTGGGTTTTTTTTTTTTCAGGAATCTGTCTGACAAGCTTGTGCTGGCAAGTGATCATTTTCTCCTTAGTGCATCAGAATAATTTCTCCCCCTGAGAAGGTCCAAGGGGCACTCCTTTGAGGAGGGTACTTTTTAGTATCAGGGAGGAGGGAGTGCAGCCAAGGGCCCTTCAGTTGTTCAGTATCATTTCACTCTTACTGTTGCATGATGAGAAAAGTTTGGATGCTTCTGTCATTGAGGCTTAAGTAATGGGTTTGCTGGCACAGGCAAGGTAAAGATTGATATACTTGTTCTTCTGAGTATGGCAGGTGTGTGGTGTGGTACTGTGTCACCAGTTCATGTAGCTATAGATAAATGCTCAAAGAGAAGTTTCTTTGCAGTAATTAGAGTCTTTTGAGATGGTGTCTGTATTGACATTCATTAATGGTATGGCTACTGTCTCCTCACTTTTTCCAGGCTGTCTGTTTGAGAGGAGCAGGGTGTGAGGGTCTGTTCTATATGCTTTCATTGTGTAAGAAGGAGCACAGGACAGGACACACGTTCGTGGTGGTGGCTTTATATGTGAACAGTTAACCTTGTAAAACCCCAGCTGCTGGCAGGCTTGCTTGCATTGCTGTTGGAGGTGTGTGATGCTTCTGGGAGAGGTGGGTGGAGTGAGGGTTTTTTGGGTTTTGCTGTTGCAGGGAGCTGTTGCTAGAGTGCGGCTACAAGCCTCATTAAGAATGCTTCTCCTTCCCTTCCACTTCAGGATGTCCTTTCAGAGAGCCTGCCTCCCAAATGCAATGGATTTGCCTGGTGCAGTGTTCAGCACTCTGTGCTGGGTTAGGAACTGGCTGGAGGGCTGGGCCCAGAGAGTGGTGGTGAATGTGCCACTGCCAGCCAGTCACTAGTGGCGTCCCCCAGGGATCAGTGTTGGGCCCAATCCTGTTCAATATCTTTATTGATGATCTGGATGAGGGGATTGAGTCCATCATTAGTAAGTTTGCAGATGACACCAAGTTAGGAGCAAGTGTCAATCTGTTGGAGGGAAGGAGGGTTCTGCAGAGGGACCTTGACAGGCTGGAGAGATGGGCAGAGTCCAACAGGATGGCATTCAACAAATCCAAGTGCCAGGTTCTACACTTTGGCCACAACAACCCCAAGCAGTGCTACAGGCTGGGGTCAGTGTGGCTGGAGAGCAGCCAGGCAGAGAGGGAGCTGGGGGTACTGGTTGACAGCAGCTGAACATGAGCCAGCAGTGTGCCCAGGTGGTCAAGAAGGCCAATGGCATCCTGGCCTGCATTAGAAATAGTGTGGCCAGCAGGAGCAGGGAAGTCATTCTGCCCTGGACACTGCTTGGGCCACACCTTGAGTACTGTGTCCAGTTCTGGGCCCTTCAGTTTAAGAAGGAAATTGAGATACCTGAATGTGTCCAGAGAAGGGCAGTGAGGCTGGTGAGAGGTCTCAAGCACAGCCCTGGGAGGAGAGGCTGAGAGAACTGGGGGTGTTTAGCCTGGAGAAGAGGAGCCTCAGGGCAGACCTCATTGCTCTCTACAACTGCCTGAAGGGAGGTTGTAGCCAGGTGGGGGTTGGTCTCTTTTCCCAGGCAACCAGTAGCAGAACAAGAGGACACACAAGAGGACTGCATCAGGGGAAGTTTAGGTTTGAGGTGAGGAGAAAGTTCTTCACAGAAAGAGTAATTGGCCATTGGAATGTGCTGTCCAGGGAGGTGGTGGAGTCACCATCCTTGGAGATGTTTAAGCAGCCTGTGGAGCTGGTGCTTAGGGACATGGCTTAGTGTTGACCCTGCAGTGCTGGGTGGAGGATTGGACTGGATGAGCTTGGAGGTCTCTTCCAACCAGATTGGGTGTGGCATTTGGAGACGTGGTTTAGTTGTCAGGAGGTGTTAGGTAATAGGTTGGACTTGATCTCTGAGGTCTTTTCCAACCTGGTTGATTCTGTGATTCTTTTGAATGGACTTTTGCTGACATTGTCAGAATAGGTTTTTGTTCTTTCCAGCAGAAGTTTTAGTGGCTTATGCAGGACCCCTGAAACGCTGGTTACTCTGGAAACTACAGACAGATATATTTTTGGGTTGATACTTTGTTAACATGAAAAGGTTTTCATCAACAGCCTTCTGAGAGCCATAAATCAGTGTCTACAGACTCTGCACAGAGGTACAATGTAAATCCTGATGTGTTTTAAAACTTAGTTTTGTCCCATGGTCCTGCGCGTCACCCAAAGATAAAGAGTACTGCCTTTTGGTCTTACTCACACTTAGCTTTCTTCAGTATGTGAATGGGTCTTTCCTTGATGGCAATGGCATTGTCCTTGACAATAAGTGAGCTCTGGTTGCATAAATTGAACCTACTGTTAATAAGTATCTTTAGTGGGTTTTAGAAGGTAGGAAGTCTAGAAGTGAGGACTGATTGACTGTGTGTACTGTTTCTAGATGTAAGTGTTCAAACCCCATGTTCTGAACACAAATGCTTGTGTTGTGCTTTGCTGCTGTGTACAAAAGAGCTAGCCAGTTCTGTATCCTGTAATGGTGGTGCACACCACCCATCCAGCAATACAGAGTGAGTCCTCCAGATTCTATGAATCTGAACTCTGAGTGAATGTTGTGCTGCAGCATCAAAGAAAGCCAATGTGATGCTGAGTTGCATCACCAGCAGAGACACGGTCATTACCACACTATGCTGGGCACTCCTCAGGCCATACCACAGTCAGTGTTGGTACCCACCAAACAACAAAAAAGGTCCCAGAGAAGTGCCACAAGGATAGTCAGAAAGCACTGGGAAGGCTGCTATGTGAGAAAAGGCTGAGAGAACTGAGAAAGAAAGCTTAGGGAAGAGGTTGCCAACACATTCAGTACTTTTAAAGGATTCCTGCAAAGAAGCTGGAGGGTTCCCTTGTTACAAAGAGTAACCTGGAAAGGACAAGGGGCAGTGGGCACAAGTTACTGCTGGAGAGACTCTGGACAAGAGGAAAATTTTTCCAAGTGAAAACAGGCAGCCACTCGAATAACCTCCCCAGGGAAGTGGTTCCTTTTTCCCAAGGCTGGACACTGAAGGTACAGCTGGACAGGTGCTGGGCCATTTTGTCTAGAAGGTACCCTTGCCAAGAAAGGTTGGACCAGACAATCTTTGAGGTCCCTTCCAGCTTTGGTAACTCTCTGAATCAGGGCAGTAGAAGGCATTGTTTAAACTGAGTTTCAAGCAGTGGAGTTTCCTCTTTAATTGCTAACTATATGTGTGTTGTGAAGATGTCTGGATTGTCAGGTTTCAATACTTCATAAAAAAATATTATTTTATTTTCCCATTACTTGGAAGTTCTAACAATACTGACTTAATTATCTTGTATGTTGACCGCTAATGGTAAGAATTATTTTAAGTGATTTCATGAGCCCTAGAGATGTGATCATATGTTTTACAAGAAGGGACAGCCTTGCTGTGCCAGACCCAGCACAGGGGTGTCTGTGGGATGTTCAGTTTCCAGATGCATCACTGTATGGAAATGGCAGTATTGCTTCCACACACAGCAGGCACACTAGGTTCATGCAGTACTCAAAACAGTAAATCGTACAAGAACTTGAATGTGTTGGCATTAGAGGTGACCAAGCTAGCTGTGCAAGAGCTGGCTCAGATCTAGGAGTGGCACATTGCAGCCCAGCATTAATCAGGAGGTCCAAAAGATCTGATTTTTCTCTTTGAAAGTGTGGTTTGTTTGGGTTCTTTCACTCTCTCTCTGTATGTGGTACTTTTGTATTTGGCGTAACAACTTGGTTGAATAGATTCATTTCTAAGATGAGGTCTGTCTTTACCTCTTAGCATTTCTTAAGAGTAGAAACCAACTTAGTGACACAAGTCTCCATTTTTTTTAATCTCTTGTATTTAGCAGTTAGTACTTTAAGTGAAAGGAAAGAATGCCCAAGCTAAATAGAATAAAATCCACGTATATCAGTTTTCTTGATCCATAATGAAGATGTACAAAAGGTATCAGTAGGCCTTTTGAGAGAGTTTTCAGAGTTCTAAGTGGCATCACGTTCAGGGTTCATGTTACTGTCAGTAGGCATTGTTTCAGAAGTATCAATAAATTGTGGTAACAGGATTAATTTTTTGGATTTTTATTATTTAAAAAAAGTGTTAGTTATATTAGGTTAGCAAATAAAGTTCCCTTGCTTTCAATTTTGACACTAATTGCCTTTGAGGGGAGAAGGCAAACCTGCAGGAACAATATAAATAAAGTGCTTTAACAGTGAGCTGTCTAACAAAGTATTGAAGTCTGCATTGAATTTTTCTTCCTTAGGTCAACTTTCCTTAGAGTACCTGTGTGATTTATTTTTTGGTTTGAGAAATTTATTTGGCATTGTGTTTGACTCAAAGCTGTGCAGTGGAATACCAGGTTTATTAACTGTTTGGCAAAGTTAACATTTAAGTTTGATTGCATGAACTATGTCTCTTGCTGCTTTGGTGCATGAACATCTTCTAGGTACAAGTAAACATTGAGCTTCCTGGAATAATGTTGAGAGGTGGATGCATTTTAATCTGAAGTGGTTCTAAGCTAGATAAGACAGATAAATATCTATACACTGACCTTGTTTGAAATAAAAATAATTAATAATTTAAAAAGTTCAACTAACCTGTATTGTGTATTTTTAAAATAAATTGACTCCCTTTTCCAGGCCTTAGATGGTCAAAATATTTACAATGCTTGCTGTACCCTGCGGATTGACTTTTCCAAACTGGTGAATCTGAATGTCAAGTACAACAACGATAAAAGCAGGGACTACACTCGGCCTGATCTTCCCTCCGGTGACGGACAGCCAGCACTGGACCCAGCTATTGCTGCAGCATTTGCCAAGGAGACCTCTCTTCTAGGTATGATTTCAGAATGTCAGATCCTGATATTGTTCATTTGTATTGCAGTTGCTTGATGAAAATGTTTATTGATCCGTTTGACAATTAAAGATCTTGAAACGGTGGCAATGTCCAAAGACCCGTTCAGGGTTCACTCTCTACTGTGATCTTGGCCAGAAAGGCCAATGGGATCCTGAGGTGCATTAAGAGGAGAGTGTCTAGCAGATTGAGGGAGATTCTCGACCCCTCTACTCTGCCCTGGTGAGGCCCCACCTGGAATAGTGCATCTAGTTCTGGGCTTCCCAGTTCAAGAGGCACAGGAATCTACTTGAGAGAGTTCAAAGCAGGACTCCAAGGATGCTGAAGGGACTGGAGCACTGCCTGGTGAGGAGAGGCTGAGAGCCCTAGGGCTGTTTAGTCTGGAGAAGAGAAGACTGAGAGGGGATCTGATCAATGTTTATAAATATCTGAGGGCTGGGGGTCATAAAGGGACAGGGACAGCCTTAGATCACTTGTGCTCCATGACAGGACAAGGGGCAACGGGTGGAAACTCCAGCACAGGAAGTTCTACCTCAACATGAGGAAGAACTTCTTTCCTGTAAGGGTCACTGGAATAGGCTGCCCAGAGAGGTTGTGGGCAGACTTTCAAGCCCTGTCTGGATGTGTTTCTGTGTTAGATTCTCTGGTCCTGCTCTGGCAGGGATTTTGGACTGGATGAGCTTTCCAGGTCCCTTCCAACCCCTAACATTCTGTGATTCTGTGATAGGTTTCATGCCTTTCATTTTTTTGTACAGGATGCACCAAGTTGAAGGCAGGGCTGATACAGTAAAGAGGGGTCTCTGGTCTCTGTGTTGCTGATATTAGAAGGCCTTTAGTGAGTCCAGGACAAGGGTGAATATTGTAGTTAAGTAACTGTATCTACCGTTTTCCAAAATCAGATTGCTTGAAGATACACTTTCTGTCTAGTTGTAAGTTCCAATCCCACTCACCTCCCACACATTTTGGAGTGCTTGACTTCACATCCTCCAGTATGATTTGCAAAATGGTGTTTCACTTGTAGCTACAGCAGAAGTTTTGGAAAGTTAAAAGATGGAAAGAATCTTTCTCTGAAGAACCCCATAAAGCTTAGTTCTTTGGTGTTTGTTCCTTTTTATTTTTTAGGGTTTTTTTCTTTCCTTTTTAACTTCCCATCATTTAAAAATGCAAGTCTCTCATTTAATGGATTGTTCATAAACACTTCTCCATCTTCCCTGATGAAATTTTAGATGAGTGCTGTAGAAACACCCTGGAGGCAGTCAGTAATACTTTTGTCAGTGCAACTGAGCTGCAGTATGAGTAGTGAGACAAAAACAAAGTAGAGAAACTGCTTATTGATGAGACCCATCACCCTAGATGTTGTAAGGCAGGGATTTAGAGGAGGAGAAAGTAAAGATTCATGGTTTACTAAAACAGTGCCAAATGCAGCATAACTTACATAACTAAGTCTGCCATTTTTTTGAATCCAGTGAAGTTGCTTTCCAGTCTCAGGCTTACTAACTTATTTCATTGTATATAATGCTTATAGTATGCATCAGATCAACAGGTTTAATTTGCTTGGCATAGTGGAATGAGGATGGCTGGATCATTGCATGATTTTGGATGTATGTAGTATTTGGGGTTACCATGTTTCTTGTAGTTGTCCAAGTGACTTTAGTTTTAGCAGGCTTAATGTTCTAGCATTTTAGGCTTGAAAGCCAATTGGATGCTTTTGTGAAGTGTCTACAAAGCTACACAAATTTTCTGACATTTTCATTTTTATAGGGCTTATTAATATTCTTTGTATAGTAAATATTTTTTGCTAGTTAATATACAAAGGTGACACTTGTAATTAAAATATCTGATTAGCTAATATATTTCTGAAGTCATGCAAAAAAGTACTGAGGGGAAAAAATTATGTGACCTGCTGTGCTTAAATTTCATTGAGGAAAAAGAACTGAAAAACCTAGGGAAAAGGTGTACCTATTGCAAGAAAGATCTGGAGGTGCTGGAAAATGTCCAGAGAAGCACCTTGAGGATGATCAGAGGACTGGAGCTGCTCTGCTATGAGAAAAGACTTGAGGGAGTTGAGGTTGTTCAGTTTGGAGAAGAGAAGGCTCCAAGGAGACCTTCTTGTGGCCTTCCAATATCTAAAGGGGCTACAAGAAAGCTGGGGAGGGACTTTTGAGGGTGTCAGATAGTGATAGGACTGAGGGGAATGGATCCAAGCTAGAGGAGGGGAGATTTAGATTAGATGTTAGGAAGAAGTTGTTCCCCATGAGGGTGGTGAGACACTGGCACAGGTTGCCCAGGGAGATGGTGGCAGCCTCATCCCTGTAGGTTTTTAAGGCCAGGTTGGACGTGGCTCTGGGCAACCTGATCTAGTGGTAAGTGTCCTGCCCATGGCAGGGGGGTTGGAACTGGATGTTCCTTGAGGTCCCTTCCAACCCTGACAGTTCCATGATTCTGTATAATTATTATTACATGTTTTCATTAATATCTGCAAAAAGCTGTTACCTGTGATTGTTGGAAGCTAAAACAAAGCTTATGACAAAGCTTTCTAATACCAGCTGATTACATTTCTAAATAATTTCAGATAAGTCCTCAAATCTTAACTAGTGTATGGCATAATAACTAATTATCATCATGCAAGCTGTTGCTGCTTATTAAAAACTTTCATTTGCTGAAATGAGAATGGCAAAGTGCCAATCAAATAGGTGATCTTAGCCCATGTGTTTCAGTACTTCATCTACTACATCCTCAGCTGTGATGGAATATGGTGTCAGAAATTGTTGTGACTGTAAATCAGACATCTTCCCAATGAGTCTTTGTTATCTTCTCAAAGGAGGAGAAAATCACTAATGGACAGAATGGGCTGGTTTCAAATGAATTATTGGAAGCAGATAATTGATTTTTATATACACGCATTCTCCTTGTCCTCCTCCCTTGCCCAACCAAAATCACAGAAGATGAACTTACAGAAGAAACAACTTTTGAATAAGTAGCAACTGTATTTTACTGAACTGGATGTCCCAGAAGAGGCATTAATACACTGGAACAAACAAAAGAGTTTAAATAAGAGCTGCTTAAAATTGCAAATACTGATATGTAATAATAGTTCGATTTAGATAGTTGTTTAATGTTACAGCTGGAAATATCTTGTTGTGGTTAGGGCTCCCACAGCTTTAGCATTTACTGACTTTCTTCATTAGCATGTTCCCCTAATGCTGCTTCAGTTTCTTATTAAACTAATATATTTCAAAGGATAATTATTGAAAATATTTTTGCATGAATGGTGTTGAATTAATGTTTTGGGTTTTTTTTTTAACTTCTTTAGTATCCTGCAGAGATTTTGATAGTGTGATGAACTTTGTTGCTTGGGTTTTTTTTAAGTATGAGTTCCCTGGCTGTGCTTTAAGCTTGGCTAGTCATCTTTTAGAACCCTCTATTCCTGAAAATGTTGGGCTGCCTTAAAGTTTCAAAGGTTAGGGAGATGGGCCTAGACACACTAGGAGGTTTGAAGTGCTCTAGTGTCTTGGTGTTTTCTAATAATTAAATGATTGCTGTTGATCTAGTAGAATATAAGTGTTTTCTTATCAGGTGGACATCTGTTGCACCTTACTGTCACTCCTGACAGTTCTATCTGTGTGACCTCTGCAGTAGTTGATTACAAACAAACAGCAAATGCAATACAAAGCACTCACAAGTACATTTCCAAACTCGGCTGTTTTTAATTTGTTGGAATTATTTTGTTATTGACTGGTTTCCCTCCCTGAGTATTACAGTCTGATTTTTGGAAACAAACTTCACAGTATCACAGTACATTAGAGGTTGGAAGGGATCTCCAGAGATCATCAAGCCCAACCACTGCTTCCAGAGCAGGATCACCCAGGGCAGTCTGCACAGGAATGCATCCATGTGGGTTTGGAAGGTCTCCAGAGAAGGAGACTCCACAACCTCTCTGGGCAGCCTGCTCCAGGGCTTTGTCACCCTCACTGAGAAGAAGTTTCCCCTCATGTTGGGGTGAAACCTTCTATGTTCAAGCTTGAACCTGTTATTTCTTGTCTTACTGCTGTGCTCCACTGAAAAGAGCCTGGCCCCTTCCACTTGACACCCGCCCCTCAGTTATTGATAGACATTGATCAGATCCCTCTCAGCCTTCCCTTCTCCAGACTAAACAGCCCCAGGGCTCTCAGTCTCTCTTCACAAGGGAGATGCTCAAGTCCCCTAATCCTCCTTGTGAACTCTCTCCAGCAGGTCTCTGTCTCTCTTAAACTGGAGAGCCCAGAACTGGACACAGGATTGCAGGTGTGGTCTCAGCAGGGCAGAGTAGAGATGGAGAAGAACCTCTCTAGCCCTGCTGGCCACACTTTTCTAGCTGCCCCCCAGGATCCCATTGTCTCTCTTGGCCACAAGGGCACATTGCTGTCCCATGCAGAACTTGCTGCCCACCAGCACTCCAAGGTCTTTCTCTGTGGAGCTGCTTTCCACCACCTGTCCTGGTGCCTGTGTGCTGCTTTGCTTCTTGGACAGGGGTGCTTTCTTTAACTGCCTCCTTTATTAATAGTTTGTTGTTTTGTTTTTTTTTTTTCTTGAAAGTAAAGCCATGTTGTTCCTCAGCTATAACCCTGGAGCAAAACACACATCATATTTAGGATAGATTTTTGCCTTGGCGTTGATGTGTAAGGATACAGTACTGCAGTTTCCTTTCATACAGAATGGATTTTGAGAAACAGAATTTCTATGCTTGAACTAGGAGTGGCCTGCCTGATTCCTTGTTAGTTCTTTGAGAGCTAGTGTTACTTCTGACTCCTCTGTTAGAAGACCTAGAGCAGCTCCTACAGTGGATGCTCAGACAGTAGCATAGCTGAGGGGAGTGCTTTTCTATCCCCCAGCTAGCTAGTGCTTGGCTTATGTGATGAAGCATAATGTATGTCATTTTATTGCATGTTTAGTGTAGCTGGCTGTTGTTTCCAGAGGCCATCCAGTAGTCTCAAATCTGTCAAGTGCTTGTGCAGGATCGAAGGGAGAAAGACAAGACAGGGTTTACACTTCTTTTCTGTATTGCAGTTAGTCACACAGATACCACCTCCAATGTAATAAAAAGATCATATTTGTTGTCTTTTGATCCAAGTAATTTTTCCTTTATCTTCTGGTATTAGCAGTGTCTGGAATTATCATTACTCAGAACTTTGTATTTCTGGCGTTTTGACCCCTGAACACTCACCCCCGAACACGAGCACTTTTCATCTTTTCACTTTATTAGAATGCATTCCATATCTTTTAATTTCCTTTCTTAAAATATATATATTGTTCTTCCTTCTGTATGTGCCTTGACAGGAAATGACCAGAAAAATCTTTTTCTATGCTTGATCAGTAATAGTGATAAGCACTATTGCAAAGAAGTGATGGATGTCCTGTTCCCTATGATGGATCGTTTGTCCAACCCAGAAAAATGTCTTACTTTTTTTTTTTTTTAATGACTTGGTACAATTCCATATTTGTGAAAAACAAAACATAAGGAAACAGTTGGAATGAAGAAAGAAATCTTTTCTAGGAAATAAAAAGTAATCTTCCTTACTGCCCCCCCTTTTGTCCCTCTCTCATGCTAAAAAGGGCATGATAATAAAAAAAAAAAAAAGTTTGAATACATTTGCTGTTAACTGCTTATTTGGGAATTGACTGAAACTGAAACATTTATTTTCTCTTCTGACTTCCTTTGAAATAAAACCTAATGTGGTAAGGAAAGTAGTCATAGGTATGTCTTGTACAGGTTATGTTTAGACTGTCTGCTGGGCATACTGGAAGACTGGCCACAAGTTGTGTTACTTTTGTATGATCATCACAGAAAAATTCTGGTTGGAAAAGACTCTCAGGATCACCAAATCCAACCCAGAACCCTGCTCTATAAGGCTCACCTCTAAACCAGATCCCCAAGCACCACATCCAAACCACCTTTAAATACCTCCAGGCTTGGTGATTCCACCTCTCCCTGGGCAGCACATTCCAATGCCTGACCACTCTTGCTGGGAAAAAATTCTTCCTACTCTGCAGTCTAAACCTGCCCTGCTGCAGCTTGAGGCTGTTCGCTCTTGCTTTATCCCTAATTATCTGTGAGAAGAGACCAGCACCAGCCTTTCTGCAACCTCCTTTCAGGTAGTTGCAGACAGCAATGAGGTCTCTCCTCAGCCTCCTCTTTTGTAGACTAACCAGCCCCAGCTTCCTCAGCCTCTCCTCACAGCCTTGTTCTCCAGCCCCTCACCATCTCAGTCTCCCTTCCCTGTCTCCCTTCTAGCCCCTCGATGTCGTTTCTGTACTGCAGTGCCCAACACTGAGCACAGCACTGGAGGTGTGGCCTCACCAGTGCTGAGCACAGAGGGACAATCCCCTCCCTACTCCTGCTAGCAAATAATCCTTCCCAGTGAGACTTTTCAGATGATTCTTAATCAGCCTCTGCTCCTTCAGTTGCACTTCATAAGATTTATTCTCATATAAGCATTAGAATCTTTGCCAAAATACTGAAATCTTGAGAACTCGGTTGCAGTAAAAGAAAATAAAACATGGGCGTTCTATTTCTTCAGGGTTTGTGTGTGTTTGGGGTTTGGTTTGGTTTTGTTTTTTCATGTTAAACATGTTTGGTGTCCTTTCACTGAGTTCTGTAAAATCCAAGTTTTTGACCAAATGTTGTAAAACTGTGGCTATATAACTACACAGAGTGCATATTTATTCCAGGAACCTTTTGACAGATCCTGGGAGTAGCACACTTGTACGCCACTGACTTGAACCAGCAGAACCAGCAGGTCTCAAAAGGAGTTTCCTTGGAAGAAGTGGGGGGGGAGGGGGGGAAATACAGCTGAAAATTTAACTTAGAGTGGCATAACGATGACTTTTTCAGGGAATTGGCTTACCAAAGCCAGACAGCATAACCAGTGGTGTTTTCTTGAATCTTGAATTTAGAAGTTTGCTTCCTCCCCTTATTTATGCTAAAACTCTGAGGCCTTTCCTCATGACCAATTCAAGCATTGTACATTTAGTTTGAAGCATCAAGTTGAAGTAGGGAATGCCTCTCACAGGGTAATGGAAAAGAAGGATCTGAATGATGGAGCACAGTTAGTGTTTATCCTTACTGATCTGATCCACATTTACTTTATATCATTTTGATAAAGCACTTGAAGTGTTGTTGCAGTACACTGGAAAGAGGTTTGGTGCACATGAGTGTTTATTTGCAAAGAGCATGTTTTACACCTTGTCATTTCTTTGAAGACTTTATATCAATCTAAAAAAGAAAATAACCTCACATTTCCACTTGATTGGATTTAACAACCCGTTTCACAAGCCTTTGGACTACTTGGTGTGCTTTGTAGAGTGCTGTATGCAACACTTGTGCTGATAGGTGCATTTTGTGTTTGTTTTTAGACGACTTGTGTGTGTTTCGTAAAACATGCTTTATTTTAAAATTAGGGCTTCCTGTTGCAGCTGTTCCAGGAGCTCTGAGTCCTTTGGCTATTCCAAATGCTGCTGCTGCAGCTGCAGCTGCTGCTGCTGGCCGTGTGGGAATGCCTGGAGTTTCAGCTGGTGGCAACACAGTCCTCCTGGTCAGCAATTTAAATGAAGAGGTCAGTGAAACAATGTAGTGTCTGTGCCCTCTCCCCTTAGTCACCCTTCATTTGTCAGTATTTTATAATTTCTTTGCATTTAGCCTCGTTACTTTTGGATTTTAAGATCAGAGTAGTTCTGCTCTTTTTGTTTGGTTGGTTTTTTTTAATATTACAAAGTTAATTTTTCAAGCCATTATTGTTAAATACTTTTGTTTTCCCAGGTAGCTAACAGCTGTAAATACCCTTTGATAGTCAGCTACCTGATTTTTTTCTCAGAAAAATGTGGTAACTGCTGCTCGTTTGACGTTTGAATTGAAAGCTTTATTATTTTTTTTTCAAAGCAGCAACTCTGCTTTCTGTTGTAATTAGAATCACATCAAGTAGAACTTCTGTTTTGTTTCTCCTGATTACTATTTCATTTCATGCTTGTATCTCCCATTTTGAGGTCTTAATTTACGAGAACTGCTCTAACACATTTTTCTTTGAAGGTTCTCCCAATGATCTTGACGAGGCACTCTCCCAGTTTCCCTTAGTCAATTTTTTTTTCTTTGCAGTTACTCATTTGCCCTTGGGGGAAAAAAAAAAATTGAGAAAACAATTGGCCAGGCCTTTTCAAGTTAACTGTATCTTTCTTGCTAACTGGGCAGTGTAAAGGGGTTTTAGTTTTGAGTTACCATCCTTTACATTTTATTTTGATGGCTGTGAACGCCGGTATGAAATGTGGGAAGTTTGTATCAGTTAAGCTGTTCCGTTTTTAGCTGGCCTCTGTCACTGTAAATCATTAAGCTTTTTTTTTTTTTTTTTTTTTTATGGTCTGGTACTATTTTGTTATCCACAGTCTTGCATGTGAAAATGTTTTGGGTCAGAGTGCCATTGTGAAAGATTTTATTTTTTTTTGCCTGCATTTCATAGCCAGCCATGCTTACGCAGTTTAAAGTTCCACATTTAAAATTTCTATTGCATGCTTTTTTTAAATTTATGTTCACGTTGAGATGAAATGCTGTAGTTTACTCTTTATATGAATGTACTTTACCCATATTTGTCTTGGGTGACTACATTTACTCAGTTTTTCTTGTACAGTACATAAACCAACCATTTTCTGACCAAATTCCTGCATTTCCTATGTACTGACCTATATTTTATTTTTTTTTTGTTCCCCACTTCCTTATTTTTTTTTCTCTTCTGCATTGCTGTATTCCCTTCCCCATTTCATCCTTTTCCCTTTGTGTTCAACTTCCCTTTCCTTGTCTTTACCCAAATTCCCATGCCCTTCCCTGTCTTACCCTTCTCGTCTTCGTCTACGTTCCCTGTCTTTCATTCCCTATGTTCATGCTTCTGTGCTTGAACAAAATGTTCCTCGGACCAACTTGCCCCAATTAACCGCCTTGAAACCATGATCCATGACCACCTCACCATTCTGCGGGAACCACCCTTCGTTATGGATGATCTGTTCATCTCCGCTCTTCCTCGACTCTTCTCTCTTCTTGTCTTACGCTGCTTGCTCTTCTCTCCTTCTAAAGATGGTTACGCCCCAAAGTCTGTTTACCCTCTTCGGTATGTTATTGTTAGCACTATACTTTTATTATTGATTTGGCTTTGGTTTTTGGTTTGGTTTGATTTTGGTTTTCTTTGGTTTTTTGGTTCCTTTTTTTTTGGTTGTTGTTCTTTTTTTTTTCTTTTGGTTGGTTTTATTTTGTTTCATCTTAATTCTTACTCGTAGCTAGCACTTTGGCTTAAAGTTGAATAGTAAATCTGTTGCTGTTTTTATTTTGCTGTTTAAAACTCTCCATAGACACAGTTTTGGTTTGTTTTTTTGTTTTTTGTTTTTTTTTTCTTTTAATGCATGCTAATATATTTTTGCATGGTTGTTAATTTAATATCATTCACATAGCTTTGAGGGTTTATCAGAAATTATTCTTTTCAAAATTCACTATTCGAAATCTTTATCTCCTTTATTCATTTGTGAGAGTGTTGAGTTTGAGTGAGTGATCTTGTTGCTGTCTGGATGTTCCATTGCTATGTCAGAAGATACTGCTTAGATGACCAGCTTTAAAATGCACTTTTTCTTTTGGGCTACCTGTGGCTTTGAAAAGGTGTTTATGGTGATGTGCAGCGTGTGAAGATTTTGTACAATAAGAAAGACAGTGCTCTTATACAGATGGCTGATGGAAACCAGTCACAGCTGGGTAAGATTAGTTTTCTTTTTATATTCCTGTTAGTCTAAGTACTTTGAATTGTGCTGTGTAAAATCAGGTGAACTTAATCATGGTTACATTTGCCAGTTTTGTGTTGTATCCTTGTTGCTCATCAGATCCAGAACTTCATTGCCTGTGTCTGAATTCAAAGAGCAGACAGAAATACCTTTATTCCCAAAGGAAGTAAAATAAGAGTCTCTTGTTGAATGGGAGAGAAATACAGAAATTGTGTTCAAAAATATGCAGGAAAATACAGAATACATGAATCCTTAACACCTAATACATATACAAGGTACATAGAAACCCCAAAAAAACCTTCTCCCAACCAGACTAAACCACAAATCCTCAGTTGCTTGTCTCTTCCTCTCCCCACCCGGGGTCGAAACATCAGCCCCAGGACTCTTTCTTCCCCCCGATTGCTAGGCTGGATGCAGGCTGGCCAGGCCTGAAACTGCCTCTCCCTGGTCCCTGGCATTAGACCTAAACAGGCCAAGATTGTACAGTAAAAATTAGTCAGTCCTTGAAGGCCACAGATAAAATTAGAGCCATCCTCCCCCCATGCCAGATAAGGTAGCTCACTGTGTCCAGGGGGGAGAAAGGGAAGAAAGAGAGAGACAATAACTTTGCAGCCGTATTTATAGAGATGCAGCATTATAGGATTGAATAGCAAAGTTGCAATTTTCCGGTCCTTTCCCTGGACCTTTCTGATCCTCTTGGAGGACTCAACTCTGGTTTTGTTTTTGTTTGTTATTTTTTTAAAAAGGCACCTGCCTCAAACCATGACAACTTGTTTTCCAGAACATCTGCGCAATGTGCTAAGTGAATGAAGCATCTGAATCGTACATGATGGCCTTTAAATAATTTTAAATACTCACCCAGTTCCTGCAGACCTAGTTTCATAGATTCATACAATGGTTTGGGTTGGAAGGGACCTTCAAGATCTAGTTCCAAGCCCTCTGCTATGGGCAGGGACACCTTCCACTAGACCAGATTGCTCAAGGTCCCATCCAGCCTGGCCTTGAACACCTCTAGGGAGCAGCCATAACACATTTAAATCACATTTTTCCCTGTGACACCATCACCACCACCACAGCACTGTGAGCAAAGGCCAGCACCTACCTATGTGTTGATTCCAGTCTTTCAGCTCGTTGACCCTTTGCTTTACGTGGGTGTTTTCGTGTTTGCTTGTGTGGTGCACCACAAACTATGGAGAAGTGACACTGAATTGAGTAAACCTCCTGTCTTTTTCAGCCATGAGCCATCTGAACGGGCAAAAGATGTATGGGAAGATTATCCGGGTTACCCTTTCTAAACACCAGACAGTACAACTACCTCGGGAGGGGCTTGACGACCAAGGACTGACAAAAGATTTTGGTAATTCACCTCTGCATCGCTTCAAAAAGCCAGGCTCAAAAAACTTTCAGAACATATTCCCTCCTTCTGCAACGCTTCACCTCTCCAATATTCCGTAAGTGTCGGCTCTTCCTAAGCCAGGGGTGTGAATGGGAACCACGACACATGGAACTGACCTGGGGAGAGAAGACTGAGAGGGGATCTGATCAATGTCTATCAACATCAGAGGGGTGGCTGTCAAGTGGAGGGGGCCAGGCTCTTTTGGGTGGTGCACAGGAATAAGCTAAGGAACAATGGGTACAAACTTGAACACAGAAGGTTTCATCTCAACATGAGGAGAAACTTCTTTGCAGTGAGGCTGACAGAGCCCTGGAGCAGGCTGCCCAGAGAGGTTGTGGAGTCTCCTTCTCTGGAAGACTTTCAAGATCCACCTGGATGCATTCCTGGGTGATCCTGCTTTAGCAGGGGGGTTGGAACCAATGATATCTGAATGTCCCTTCCAAACTCTAACATTCTGTGATTCTGTGACTGACAGTTTCTTGCTTCTGCTTTTCTTTGTCTGTTTATAGACCATCGGTAGCAGAAGAGGATCTCCGCACACTGTTTGCTAACACTGGAGGCACTGTGAAAGCATTTAAATTTTTCCAGTAAGTAATTTTTCTGCACTTAACTTTTAAGAAAGTGGGTTTGCAGCACGTCTGAAGGAAATGTGCATAGAGGATAGCAAGTGTTAAGCACCACCCCTGTACTGTTTGAGTTCCTAATCCACTCTTTTGTTTCAGAAGAGATCACAAGATGGCTCTTCTTCAGATGTCAACAGTGGAAGAAGCTATTCAGGCTTTGATTGATCTTCACAATTACAATCTGGGAGAAAATCACCATCTGAGAGTTTCTTTCTCAAAGTCAACTATTTAAAAAGGCAGATTGAAAAGGAGGGTATATTGTATTGTTTGGTGTTGTCACCTATTGACTGTTCAGGAAAGTGGGGACCAGAGTTTGTCTTCTGTTTTTCTTTTTTTCTTTTGTTTTTCTTTTGTTTTTCATTCTGTTACCATTCCTTGGTTTAAAAAAAAATAGAATTAAAAAAACCAAACCTCTGAAGAAGCAGTGATGCTAACTGCTGTTACTCAGCTGTTGTTTAGGTACACCATCGTTTTGTTTCAAAGATTTCAAGTTGATACCACAGTTTTTCAACGTGCCTTAAAAAAGGAAAACTAGTACTGCTGGAATTGCATAACTAGTGGAAAAAAAGCAAATTTGGTTGTCTGGGGCACATTGTTACATGATAATTTAAATATGTTTAGGCAGGAGTGTGTAAAAAGGTTAAGCTTTTGTTTCTCCTGCTTGATAGATTTTTTTTTTTTTTTTAATCTGCTGGCTTGTCACTTATTTTTCTTGGAGTAAGATCTGCTGAAAGAGTAAAATGAGGCTATTTGAGTTCTGATTTTTTGCTTTGTGCTCTTTCTGGTTTTGCTTTTGTTTTTTTTTTTTTAAAGCCTTTTGTATTTCATGGTTCTGGTCTAGATTCAGTTCTGAATGTAGGCATTAGTTAAAATTAACAAGGTACAGAATATTAATTTCTTAAAGGACAGAAAGCGACTTCTGTGACTTTGAGCCCTACGTGAAGAGCATTGTGGAATCTTAACCTTTTTGTACACACTCTTGTGGGATGTATCATATAAATGTCAGCACTAAGTAATGTCCTTGTTTGTGGCTGAATATTTTTCATAGATGTTTTTTGAAGTTGACATGACTTATGTGCATTTCAATATATCTTGGCATCTTTAGTTTGTAATTAAGATATGGAATATGGTTGTGGATTTCTGAGCATGTACAGACTGGTCAAGCTAGTTGAGGACTGGTGCATGTATTTTTCAGTGCTGAAGGAAGTGGGCTGCAAGTGCTTGCAGGAAATTTTGTGGCAGTTTTTCTAAAACTGACAACCAGGTGGGACCAAAGTTTATGTGCCTTTAGTCTTAATTTACCTTGCATTGTAATATTCAGTTTTAATAAATCTCTTCAGAATATTTTGTATTTAGAAACTGATCTGACTTTACTATGAACATGACTCAGAATCTACAGACCCAGTTAATTTGCAAGCAGTTCTGTCAGCCTGAACTGCTACCTCGATTCTGTTTGAATGACCAATACTTTTTGAAATTGATGTACTTAGTTTAAAGATCCATAGATTCTGTTACTATATAGAAAAAAGAAAACAAACAAACAAATGGTCATGTATATTTTCTATTAGTTGAGTTTTTACATCTTTAGAATTGTAAAGTTCAGTATAGTTTGAAAGTGGCACAATTAAAAATTAATTTTCTAACAAAGTTGGGAGGTTTGATGGTTGTTTAATTTCTGTTTGTGTGTACTCTGCTTACCTCTGTAGCATGCTCAATAAACACTTCTGTAGCTCTGTATTCACCTTTTCTGTCTTTCTCTGCTGCTTCCTATCTCTTCTCTCCTTTGTTTTTCACTTCTACTGTGCTTCTGAATTCATGTTTATTCTCTGCCAGGGTGGGAAAAGCATAATATTAAAACCCACAATTTGTCTTTTTACCATAAATCTGGTGCTGTGAAAAATGCCAGCTCTTCATTTTCAGAAAGCTAGAGACCCCTTTGCAGGCATATGTGTGCATATTAAATGTTTCCCACCCTGTTGTAACTTACTGCTTTACAGACATAACTTTTATTGTAGTTTGTTAGCTCTCTCTTTCTATCTTTTCAGTTTTGAAGCAGTTTTCTGCACTAATAGATCTCTCAGGTTTGCCATTCTCTTGCTGCAGTTTCATCTTTCATTTTTTTTGTGTCTGCTAAAGATTTTTTCTACTAATCATACAGGACATTCATGGATTGAAGTAACCAAGTTTTTAATGTTAGTTAGTTAGTGGACCATGCATATTCCAGCCCAGGATGTTTCATCTTTTCAGAGCCATGGGTTCAAATGAATGTAAAACCAGTTTGAGCACTTTAATAGAGTGTTTTCCATATTACTTTGAGCTGATTGCTATGGTTTGGTTTTTTCCCCACCTTGATTAGAAATGGGCTTCAAACTTTTACACAGTCCCTTTTTAAGAGTAACTTTATGATCCTTGAAGCATTGCTTTGGTAAAATCTGTCAGTATTCAATTTGAAGCATTTCTCTGTCACTTCTCCAGTACAACTACTGCAGTTTTACTGATGTCAGATTACTTTGTGACCTGACTTCTGTTCTTTGGGGGTTGGTGTTCAAATCAATAAATAGCTGTCAGCTTTAAAGGTCATAGTATAACACAGGAGGCTTGCGTTAGTCTTCAATACATGAAATAAAGTGTTAGGCTCTCGCCTGCTTTGTCAGACATGCAGCCAAGAGACGACTTCAGCTGTATTCCAGATACCACAGTGATCACCCAGTCTAGTAGGTCACATTCATCCATACATGAAACTCACGATTCAACATCTGTCTACAATTCAGGCACCCAAATGCATTGCTGTGGCTGTCTCCCAGTTGAGCAGTAGTTCAGGATCCACTCGAGCCCGTTTTCCTGTTCCAGCCTTCGAAAAATGAAGGCATGTCTGATTTCCTGTTGCCTATCAGAATGTGCTTGCATGTTTCTGGTAGAAACATGAATTGCAATTGACCATTCCCTGGGTTCAGCTTGTGCTGATCTGTTTCCAGTTGACAACATCTGTATTTGATGGCCCTACAGTGATTGCTGTGTGTACAATTCTGAAAGGACTTCAAACATCTGCAGTGTTCAGTGTTTACAAACACAGAGGTTTTGGTAAAACTGTAACTTACTCATTTCTTGCCAGGCTTATTTCCTTAATTTTTTTTTCTATGCTCCTTTTCTTACTTTGAAAAGTTGTGGCAAAACCCTCAAGGGAAAAGAATGTACATTGAATTTGGTTTGTTATAAATTCACTACCTTTACTCTGAGGTTGTATTTGGTTTGTTATAAATTCACTACCTTTGAGGTTCTATTTAGTTTGTTACGAATTCAGTACTTTTAACTCTGAGGTTCTATTTAGTTTGTTATAAATTCAGTACCTCTACTCTGGGGTTGTACTTGATTTGTTTATAAATTCAGTACCTTTACTCTGAGGTTATATTTGTATCAGCCAAAATTAAAAGTACTGATAGTCATAATTGTCACGGAAGCTGGTTTTTATCAACTCAGTGAAGAAGAAGAAAAAAAAATTACTCTTCAGTTATTGATGCTTAGTCTTAAAGTGGTATCTCCTCAGAGGATACAGGTTTGATGTCCTACCTGCTAGAACTTTCAAAGACTTGTTTTCTCTTGAGACGGTACTGCATTTTGTATAGGAGTTTGTACACCTTTGTTATAAAAACTGTAAATAAGTTTTTCTTGTACCTTAGTTCAGACTGTCAAAATGCAAAGCATCTTTATTAAAATTTTGCTAAAAATAAGATTTATGAATAACTTCTTACACTCCATGAAATGTCAGTTTTTCAGATTACATTTACCATAGGCATGCTGCTGCTCCAAACTCAATTTCAAATTTTTAACATAATTCTAGGATTGGTTTGTTGGGAGGTTTTTTTTTTGTTTTTTTTTTTTTTTTTTTTTTTTGTCAGAAGGTGGTTGCCCATTTGTTTTTCTTTGGGGATTATGAGATTTTTCTTTTCTCTTAATGGAGCGATGACATTTGTTGGAGAAGTCCAAAAATGATTCTTTGATAAAGGAGGTGCCCAGGGAGGTGGTTGAGTCACCAACCCTGGAGGTATTTAAAGGTGGTTTGGATGTGGTGCTTGGGGATCTGGTTTAGGAGTGAACCTTGTGGAGTAGGGTTCTGGGTTGGACTTGGTGATCCTGAAGGCCTTCTCCAACCCGAATATTTCTGTGATTTCTTTGAATGTCCACTGGGAAATAAAATATGTAAATGAAGTCAGCTAAAACCTGATGGCCTTCTGCATCAAAATTGTGGCAAAACTTCAAAGCTAAGTGAATGCACTTGGAAATATTTCTCTGTGTGTTACTAAAAGGCATCTTGGCCCTGCAGGAATAGCAGCTGATAGGACTACCTGTAGATTGCTGGGGTTTATGTTTTATATTAGTTTCAGCTTCATGAGCCATCTTAGGAAAAAGTTTGTTTGGTAGAGTGTAAGTTTCCTTATGTTTATTATAGTCTATTGCAGCATGAAAAAAACATTTCTCGAGGATGTATCAAGCTTGGACTCTGGGCAGCTCAGGGCTGCTCAACCTCACATTTTTCCCTGTGAGGAAAGGCTGAGAGCTGGGTTTGTTCAGCCTGGAGAAGAGAAGGCTGAGGGGAGGCCTCATAACCATGTACAAGCACAGAAAGGGTGGCTACCAAGAGAATGGAGATTTCCTTTTGACAAGGAGTCCCGTGGCAAAGACAAGGGGTGATGGGGACAAGTTACTGCTGGGGACGTTTCCATTGGCCTCCAGAGGATAATGTTTCCCCATGAGAACAGTTGGATGCTGGAATCCTCTCCCAAGGGAAGCAGTGGAAACCCCTACATTGGTCAGTTTTAAGACTCAGCTTGGCAGAGTGCTGGGCCAGCTCATTTCAACTCTACTGTACCTAGCAAGGTTGGACTGGATGATCCCGGAGAGATCTCTTCCAAGCTGGAATTCTGTGACTCTGTAGCCCTATATTTATTACCCTTTGTCTGCAGGTTTTAAGGTGCTGCAAGTTCACACCCTAGTTTACTCCAGATAATTTGTCTCATTCTCTGCTTAGACAATAAGTATACTATTCTGCTGAAACTCTAGGAGAAAATGGGGTGGTGTTTTTTTTCTCTGCAAACAGGTACATCAATCCACTCACTTTTCTCAAGAAATCGTTTTCCCAGTATTAAATATTTTACAATGAGTAAGGTTTCTTAAGAAGAGACTATTTTAGGTAGAGATGAGGCAAGGCTGTTAGGCTGTATTGTGTTCCAGATGCTGAGGTAAACACACTTTCAGTCATTTGACAGTGTCCCATCTCCTGTCATCCCGGGCAGTGTGCAGGAGGCTATACAAGCTGTGAATGGACTCAAGGTTGCTTTTAAATTTCACAGAATCACAGAAAACACCCCCAAGCTCGTCCATTCCAACCCTTGGCCCAGCACTGCAGGGTCAACACCTAACCATGTCCGTAAGCACCAGCTCCACAGGCTGCTGGAACACCTCCAGGGATGGGGACTCCAGCACTGCCCTGGGCAGACCATTCCCATGGCTGAGAGCCCTCTCTGGGAAGAAATATTTCCTAGCACCCAGCCTGAACCTCCCCTGCTGCAGCTTGGAACCATTTCCTCTGCTCCTGTCTCTTGCCACCAAGGAGCAGAGGCTGCCCCCTCCTCACTCCAACCTCCCTTCAGGGAGCTGTAGAGAGCAATGAGGTCTCCCTCAGCCTCCTCCAGCCTGAACACCCCCAGCTCCCTCAGCTGCTCCTTGTAGGCCATGAGCTCCAATTTTCCCGGATTTTGGTCATGAAACATCTGCAATCCTGTTCACCTTGCTGGTTCCCTTGAGGAGCAGTTGCAGCCTGCAGTGCGGTTCTGATCCACACAGAGGACAAGGAGAGACTGCTCTGCCTGTCCCCCTGGGATCTCCTGTGATGTCTTCTACTTAGTGGGCCTTGGAAAAGTGAAGTCATTGGCCTGGAGTAATCTATCTGCAGAGAGTGATAATCTGTTAAAAATTATTCTGTTAGTTCACACTTAGCTTGCTAGAAGCATTGACAAAGTTCCTCCTTGCTGAGGAGCTGTATGCGACAATAATGAGACTTAGACAATTTAACTTTTGTTTTAATAAAAGAATGTATTTAGATTTGCCAAACCTGAGTCTCCTGAGCTTTGGAAACTGCAGTACATCTACACACATGTGCATGTGTTTGGTCTCTTACAAGGGGAGACTGAGGGAGCTGAGCTTGGAGAGGAGGAGCCTGAGAGGTGACCTCATTGCTGTTGGTAAAGATGTGCAGGGGGAGTGCCCAGAGGCTGGAGCCAGGCTCTGCTGGGTGATGCCCAATGCCAGCACAAGGGGCAGTGGTGGAAGCTGAGGCAGAGGAAATTCCATGGAAACACGAGGAAAAATTATTTCCCTGTGAGGGTGACAGAGCCCTGGAAGAGGCTGCCCAGGGGGGTTGTGGAGTCTCCTTTTCTGGAGATATTCAGAACCTGCCTGCATGTGTTCCTGTGTGATCTGCTCTAGGTGCTCCTGCTCTGGTAGGGGGGTTGGACTGGATGAGCTTTTGAGGTCCCTCGCAGTCCCCAACATTCTGTGATGGTTGTCAGAAGGAAATGGGTCAGTTCCTGCTTCACCCTAAAAAAGGTCATTTTAACATTACATCCATGTTGTAGTTTTCTGTGCACCCTGACTTTCCCTCTGATGAAGAAGCTGACTTTGGAGAAGGATATAATGTTGCTTTGTTTTGTCTCTCTTCAAAGTTCACTGCATGGCATGTTGAAAACCTACATTCTGATTAGTTCTGCATGCAGGCAGCAAAGGGAAATCAAAGAACTTCTTTGGGAAAATGTGAATTATGTGGATTGGCTTAAATATAGCTCTCCCCCAAGCCCTGGGCAAAAAAAAAAAAAAAAAAAAAAACAAAAAAAAACACAGCTGCAAATAGTAGTGCTAGAATTGAAGAGTTCTGCATGTTTTATGAGTTTCAGCCCAGCTTCATGAGGAAATGAGATGTACATAATGAATTGCACTGTCTCCATGGGAATGTCCGATAGCCCCTGGCCCCTCCTTGGAGTCCTGCAGCTTTGGCTGATTTCTTGTCAGACAGGGAGAGCAGAGGTCTCTTGTATGGAGGTGTTACTGTTTCTATGCTTGTGATCAGACAGTATCACAGTCCCACAGTATATCAGAGGCTGGAAAGGATCTCCAGAGATCATCCAGTCCAACCCCCCTGCCAGAGCAGGATCACCCAGGGCAGTCTGCACAGGAATGCATCCAGGCAGGTTTTCAAAGTCTCCAGAGAAGGAGACTCCACAACCTCCCCCAGTAGCCTGTTCCAGTGCTCTGTCACCCTCACTGGAAAGAAGTTACTCCTTATGATGAGGTGAAACCTATGTCCAAGTTTGAACCTGTTCTTCCTTCTCTTATTGCTGTGCACCACCCAAAAGAGCCTGGCCCCCTCCCCTTGACACCCACCCCTCAGCTATTGATAGACATTGATCAGATCCCTCTCAGCCTTCTCTTCTCCAGACTAAACAGCCCCAGGGCTCTCAGTCTCTCTTCACAAGGGAGATGCTCAAGTCCCCTAAGCATCCTCCTGGCTCTCCCTTGGACTCTCTCCCGCAGGTCTCTGTCTCTCTTGAACTGGGGAGCCCCAAACTGGACACAGGATTGCAGGGGTGGTCCCAGCAGAGTGTAGTGTAGAGGGGGAGAAGAACCTCCCTAGCCCTGCTGGCCACACTTGTCTTGCTGCATCCCAGGGTCCCATTGGCTCTCTTGGCCACAAGGGCACATTGCTGTCCCATGCAGAACTTGCTGCCCACCAGCACTCCAAGGTCTTTCTCTGTGGAGCTGCTTTCCAGCAGGGCAGCCTCTAACCTGTCCTGGTGCCTGCTGTTATTCCTCCCCAGATGCAGGACCCTGTACTTGTCCTTATTGAACTTCATGAGGTTTGCCTGCACCCAGCTCTCAGCCTGTCCAGGTCATGTTGAATGGCAGTACAGCCTGATGGGGTGCTAGCTCAAGCCTCAGGACTAACCATTAGCATGGACATTTCAGTGCTATGGAGAAGGGAAAGAATAAAGACAGTGCTGCCTGCTGATGTCTTGTTTTGGCAGGAATTATCAAATGGGCATGCATGTGGTTCTCTCTAGTGGGAAGCAGGATGGGGCCTAGGGATACTGAGTGGAGTGCATGAGAAACAGGAGGGAAGTTCTGCAGCAGGAGTAGTATGGGGCAGGGGAGCACTGAGGGAGTCTCAGCAGGTTTCTCCAAGCTGTATTGATGAATAGCCATTAGGAGCTGTTGGTGCTGAGGGAGTTGTTGGTTGAATTATGCTTGGAGGTTATATGCCAAACAAGTCTGATCAGACCCAGCCCAGCCTGGGAGGTCAGGGTGAGGTATTTTCACTTTCAAGCAGGTACAGAGCTGTTGGATCTTAGCAGCTGCATGCAGGCTGCTGTGGAAGGAGGTTTTCCCAGGATGGCATCCTTGGAAGCCAGCAAGCCTGAAAGCCTACAGCCTCTCACCCTAGGATAGGTTGCCTGTCAGGGTGGTTTAGGATGACTGACACTGATGGCTTGCCAAAGAGATAGACAGAGCAAGCTAGAGGAGTCTGGAGAAGTCATGGGAAGTGACACATGTTGGAACTGCTGATTTTTGATGGAAAAATGTCTGCTGTAAAATTCCTGACCAACTCTATTCCATGGAATGGTGCTCCAGTACCCTTTGGGCTGACCCCATCCCTTCAGGTTCCTGAATGCCCTGGGCTTGCCTTGCACAGCAGCAGCAGCCTTTGATGATCCCACTTGTGCTGCTGGAATGATTCTGGGGAGTGGTCTGTTGTTTTCTGGAGCAAGAGAGGTCTCTTGGCAGCTGCTCTTGACAGGCACCTGTGATTTACTGCATGTGGTGGGATACCAACCTTGCTGCTGCCCTAAAGCATTGACAGGCCTCAGCTAGTAAATAGCCATGATGCTGAGCCAGCAAACCTCTCTTCAGCATGCTGTGCTTCGTTGTTTGAACATCAGCCTTCAAGTCACAGGATCACAGGGAGGGCTGGAAGGGACCTCTGCAGGTCTTTGAGTCCATCCCTCTGCCAGAGCAGGACCAGAGAACCCAACACAGGTCACACAGGAACACATCCAGACAGGGCTGCAAAGGCTCCAGAGAAGGAGACTCCACAACCTCTCTGGGCAGCCTGTTCCAGGGATCTGGGACCCTCACAGGGAAGAAGTTCCTCCTCATGTTGAGGTGGAACCTCCTGTGCTGGAGTTTCCAACCATTGCACCTTGTCCTATCACAGGGCATGAGGACCAGGGGCAATGAGTGTGAACTACTGACTCGAAGGTAATTTGGGTAGATTTTTGTCAAGGAGGGTTGTATTGCAAAGTGTGAGGTCTTTTCCTTTCTTTTTCCCTCTTTTGAGAGAGGGAGATGTAGAGACCTTCCTGTTGACATCTATAGAAAATAGATCAGAGGTCCCCTTCGTTTCCCAGCTCTCAAGTGAACACTGGTAAGCCTTAACCATTTTGGTCATGTTTGTCTGACCTGTTTTTTTTTTTACATTCTCAAGGTGGAAGTTGGTTCAACAACTTCTTTAGTTGGTGGTACAACTGCTTTAGTTGATCTGCATCAGTGCTTTGCTGTGCTTGCTCTTACACTGTCAGGGGAGGGAGGGGATGGGGATAAAATAATTCTTGGTCCAGATCTCTTGCTGCAGCTGAAATCCAGTTTGGATTTTGGGATCAGAAATGCTGTGTCCAGCAGGAGCAGGGAGGGGATTGTCCCCTGGGACTCAGCTCTGCTGAGGCCACACCTCGAGTGTTGTGTCCAGTTTTGGGCAGCTCAATCCAAGAGAGATGTGGAGGTGCTGGAGCCAGGGCAGAGGAGGGCAAGGAAGCTGGGAAGGGCCTGGAGAATGAATCTTGTGAGGAGCAACTGAAGGAGCTGGGGATGGTTAGTGTGAAACAGAGGAGGCTGAGGGGAGACCTCCTGGCTCTCTGCAGCTACCTGAAAGGAGGTTGTGGAGAGGTTGGTGCTGGTCTCTTCTCCCAGGTAATTAGTGATAGAACAAGAGGGAACAGCCTCAAGCTGCAGCAGGGCAGGTTCAGATGGGAGAGTAGGAAGAATTTTTTCCCATCAAGAGTGGTCAGGCATTGGAATGTGCTGCCCAGGGAGGTGGTGGAGTCCCCAAGCCTGGATGTCTTTCTAGGTGGTTTGGATGTGGTGCTTGGGGCTATGGTTTAGGGGTGACCCTTGTAGAGTAGGGTTCTGGGTTGGACTTGGTGATCCTGAGGGGCTTTTCCAACCTGAATGTTTCTGTGCTTCTGCTATTTAAGAGCTTGTGTCTGTGGTGGAAAACTGTGTCTAGACTTCTGCCATTTAGGAGCTTGTATCTAAGCAACTGCTGCTGGAGGCTGAGATTTTCACTTTGGCAGACATCTGCTCTGCCCTGCCAAAACCATGTTTCTAGGGAGAAGAAAAAGTTCATCCAGATGTAGTGACTGAAGATGTGAGGGAAAGGCATTGGAAAGACTTTTGTGTAAATACTGAATTGCTATCCAGAGGTGAGACAGTAGCTGAGAGCTCTGTCCATACCTGTCCAGCAAAAGGTGACTGCAGGGCAGGTGGCCTTAGAGCAGCCAGTTTCACCCTGTGACAGCACAACCTTTCTTATAAGAACTCTTTCTTGCTTTTCAATTTCAGAAATGAATTTTCAGGGTTTTTTGTTTGTTTGCTTTGAACTGCAATGTGGTACATTCTTTCAATTTGCCCAGCAGCACACTGGAGAGGAGCTGTGCATCACTGCAAGGCCTGGTGTGACTTACTTCAACACATGGAAAGCATCTAAGGCCCTGTGAATGGTGCTGAGACTTTGCAGGCTGTTGGTCTGATTTAAGTCTTTAACCTATCAATGCCTGTCATGAGTGGTCACAACTGATCTTTGGGCTGCCATGATCTAGAGTGCAAAATCTCAATGTATTTTTTGTATATCCATCGAGTGCTTCTACATGAAGAATCAGAATGCCTCCTAGCTGCTCTTCAGCTCTTCAGAGACACTAACAGGTAGGGCCACAGGTAAAGAGCTGGTGGCTTTGGTTTGTATGGGTTCCTTACTGATTTCCTTGTTCTTCCCCTGTATTTGACAGTTTCACAAGCTCACAGGATGTTAGGGGTTGGAAGGGACCTTGGAGAGCTTCCAGTCCATCCCCCTGCCAGAGCAGGACCAGAGAATCCAGCACAGGTCACACAGGAACACATCCAGACAGGGCTGGAAAGGCTCCAGAGAAGGAGACTCCACAACCTCTCTGGGCAGCCTGTTCCAGGGCTCTGGGACCCTCACAGTGAAGAAGTTCCTCCTCATGTTGAGGTGGAACCTCCTGTGCTGGAGTTTCCATCCATTGCTCCTTGTCACAGGGTGCAACTGAGTAACCCTGAGCCTGTCCCTTCCTTTCTGACCTTCTATATTGATGGACATTGATCAGATCCCCTCTCAGTCTTCTCCTCTCCAGACTGCACACCCCCAGGGCTCTCAGCCTCTCCTCACCAGGCAGTGCTCCAGTCCCTTCAGCATCCTTGGAGCCCTCCCTTGGACTCTCTCCAGCAGTTCCCTGTCCCTCCTGAACTGGGGGGCCCAGAACTGGATGCAATATTCCAGGTGAGGTGTCAGCAGGGCAGAGTAGAGGGGGAGGAGAACCTCCCTGGCTCTGCTGGACACACTCCTCTGAATGCACCCCAGGCTCCCATTGGCCTTCTTGTCCACCAGGGCACATTGCTGTCCCATGCAGAACTTGTTGTCCACCACTAGCACTCCCAAGTCCTTCTCCACAGGGCTGCTCTGGTAAGGCCCTGGTAAGTGGAAGGCAGAAGTAAATGCTTGCCAAATGGTAACTGGATTTTGAAAGGCTCTAACACATGCAGCTGCCTGATTCCTTAAACCAAATGTGATGTTTAAGGAAAGCTTTAGCTACACACACAAGACTAATCATGTTAAATATACTGGTCCTGAAGATGTGACCTAGGTATCCCTCCTGTCCCTTTGTTAATGTGGCTGTCAAGGACAGGGAAGTGTTCTAAATGCTCCTCTTGCACTTCCAGAAGGAGCCAGCAATTGTTCAGTTTATGTTTGTGCTGTTCTTATGGCTTGATGCTGTTGAAGGGATCAGTCCAGCTCCTCCTCTTCTTGGCTAAGTGATCCTCTGCCATCTCTGATGCCTCTCTTTTTATCCCTGTTCACCTGGATGATTCAACCTGCTGAACTCACAGGCCCCACACCAAAAAGAAAAGTCAAACTTCTCCCTTCTTTCTCTCTCCCCTTTTGGGTATTAGCTTTTGCCCTTTAGCAGACTGACCCTAGCCACTGAACTGTTAGAGATCAGGGAGCTGGGGGTGTTCAGCCTGGAGAAGAGAAGGCTCCAGGGAGGTCTAATAGCAACCTGCCAGTACCTGAAGGAAGGCTACAGGAAGGCTGCAGAGAGATTGTTTGCAAAGGCCTGCAGGGACATGAGGAGGGGCAATGGCTTCAAACTACACAGAATCACAGAATTAATCAGGTTGGAAAAGACCTTTGAGATCATCAGGTCCAACCTATCACTCAACACCACCTAATCAACTAACCCATGGCACTGAGTACCTCATCCAATCTTGCTTTAAACATTTCCAGGGATGGTGACTCCACCACCTCCCTGGGCAGCACATCCCAAGGGCCAATCTCTCTTTCTTGGAAGAACTTCTTCCTCACATCCAGCCCAAACCTCCCCTGGCACAGCTTGAGGCTGTGTCCTCTCCTTCTGTCACTGTTGCCTGGGAGAAGAGACCAACCCCACCTTGCTACAGCTTCCCTTCAGGAAGCTGTAGATGGCAATAAGGTCTCGCCTGAGCCTCCTCTTCTCCAGAGCAGATTGAGATTGGATGTTAGGAACAAGTTCTGCACCATGAGGGTGGTGGAACTCTGTAACAGGTTGCCCAGGGAGGTGGTTGGGGCCCTATGCCTGGAGATATTCCAGGTGAGGCTGAACAGGTCTCTGGGCAACCTGATCCAGTTGGGGATGTCCCTGCTGACTGCAGAGGGGCTTGGACTGGGTGAGCTTTGGAGGTGCCTTCCAAGCCAGCCCATTCTGTGATCCTGTGACTCTCTGCCATAACAGTTCTAGCCCTAGAGGCTGAACTGCAATGGACTTTAAACATAGGTAGAACTGCTAAGCAGCTCTAGGACTGAAGCTAATGCTCACTGTGATGGTCATTGACCTAAGTGTCTGTACAAATGTCTTTGTTTTCTGGACACAAGTACAGAAACAATGTAAATGAACGTCACAAACATCACTTTACAGCAGCATCTCAGGGAATGGTTTGCCACAGGCTGCTGAAGCAGTGCAGCACATCAGCTTCAGGGGCTCTGTTTTGCTTCTCTACGGTTCTTTAAATTCATGATGGGTTTTTTCCTCAATGAGAGAGGAAAGCATGTATAAGCATGGATTCATGATCACAGAATTAACCAGATTGGGAAAGGACCTCTGAGATCATCCAGTCCAGCCTATCACCCAGCAGCATCTAATCAACTAACCCATGGCACTGAGTGCCTCAGCCAGGCTCTTTTTAAACACTTCCAGGGATGGTGACTCCACCACCTCCCTGGGCAGCACATCCCAAGGGCCAATCTCTCTTGCTGGGAAGAATTTCTTCCTCACATCCAGCCTAGACCTCCCCTGGCACTGCTTGAGACTGTGTCCCCTCCTTCTGCTGCTGGTTGCCTGGGAGAAGAGCCCAACCCCCTCCTGGCTACAACCTCCCTTCAGGTAGTTGTAGACAGCAATGAGGTCTGCCCTGAGCCTCCTCTTCTCCAGGCTAAACACCCCCAGCTCCCTCAGCCTCTCCTCACAGGGTTTGTGTTCCAGACCCCTCCCCAGCCTTGTTGCCCTTCTCTGGACACCTTCCAGTCCCTCAACATCTCTCTTGAATTGATGAGCCCAGAACTGGACACAGCACTCAAGGTGTGGCCTGACCAGTGCTGAGCACAGGGCAGAATGACTTCCCTGCTCCTGCTGGCCACACTATTGCTGATGCAGGCCAGGATGCCATTGGCTCTCCTGGCCCCCTGGGCACACTGCTGGCTCATGTTCAGCTACTATCAACCAGCACCCCCAGGTCCCTCTCTGCCTGGCTGCTCTCCAGACACTCTGTCCCCAGCCTGCAGCACTGCATGGGGTTGTTGTGGCCTATTGCAGTTGTTCAGTCTCATGCCCTTGGACTCTGCCCATCTGTCCAGCCTGTCAAGGTCCCTCTGCAGAGCCCTCCTACCCTCTAACAGGTCAGCTCCTGCTCCCAACTTGGTGTCATCTGCTGGTCTCTGAGGTGCTGATTATTCTGTGTGAGCTTGGGAGGGGAAGGGGTTGCAGAGTATTTTTCCCCTACCTTTGGCCACTTTTGTTGTGTTTCTGCTATTGGTGCCCTAGGTGCAAGCAGGCTTGTGGCAGGCACAACTCTGGTGGTCATCTCAGGGGGATTTTCTTCTTCTTTTATTTCCAGAAGTGCTTTCTTGAAACGATGTGTTCCTTGTTAATCATGAAGTAGAAGGAGTGTGGACTTGTGCTGATGTTCGTACTTTTGAGTTTCCTGGGGCAAAGGCTCTCTTTTACTTGGAGGTGTCCACCATACTGTAAGGGCCATAATAATTCTCACAGAAACACCTCTGCCCTGGTGAGGCCACATCTGGAATATTGTGTCCAGTTCTGGCCCTTCAGTTCAAGAAGGACCTCAGGAAGCTGCTTGAGAGAGTCCAGCACAGAGCCACATAAATGACTAGGGGAATGGAACATCTTCCTTCTGAGGAGAGCCTGAGGGAGCTGAGGGCTCTGTAGCTTGGAGAGGAGGAGCCTGAGAGGTGACCTCATTGCTGTTGATAAAGATGTGCAGGGGGAGTGCCCAGAGGCTGGAGCCAGGCTCTGCTGGGTGATGCCCAATGACAGCACAAGGGGCAGTGGTGGAACTCAAGGCATAGGAAGTTCCATGGAAACAGGAGGAAGAATTTTTTCCCTATGAGTGTGACAGAGCCCTGGAAGAGGCTGCCCCAGGGGTGTTGTGGAGTCTCCCTCTCTGGAGATATTCCAAACCCACCTGGATGGGTTCCTGAGTGACCTGCTCTAGGTGCTCCTGCTCTGGCAGGGGGTTGGACTGGATGAGCTTTCTGGCTTCTTTTTTTTTTTTTTTTTTTTTTTTCCCCCTCACTGTAGTGTAAAAGGGAGAAAGGCAAGAAAGTGGTGCTTCATGAGACAGGCTTTGACTGTTCTATGGTGACAGATAATGGTAATATTTACTGCACAGGAGCCATGCACATGAATCTACATATTTATGTAGTAATGAAGAAAGTAAAATATTGTGGCATTTCCAGTTGGAACATAATTGCCATGTATATCAACACAGATCTGGGATCTGGGTATCAAAGAAACTGAGCCAAGAATAAAGCTGTTGCACCAAATTGAGTCAGTATCATGAGAGTATTTTAAGAAGCTATAATAATGGAGGCTCTCAAAAAAAACAGACTGAAATATTTCTGTTTATAGCTAGTGGAAAAGGATAACAAGCAAGGTCATGCAGCTGGCTACCTGCTGCACAGTCAGCCATAAACTGGTTCCTGTGCCACATTTCCAAAGGTTACTCACAGCTCTGTGCTTTAGAGTCACAAGCTCACAGGATATTAGGGCTTGGAAGGGACCTCTGGAGAGCTTTGAGTCCATTCCCTCTGCCAGAGCAGGACCAGAGAATCCAGCATCTTCCTGGGCCTGTTTTTCAGGCCAGGCACTAGTTGGCTATGGCAGAATTGCTATCTTGGAGTTTTCAGAGCACGAATCTCCTGCTGCACTGCAGAAAGGACTAGCAATGAGAAAGAATCAAGTGGCAGGAGGGAAGGTGATTGCTGGTGTCAGACAGGGGAAGGATGTGTGTGCTGCTCACAGGGGCTGGGGAAAACAGTTTCTTTCAGCATGTTCACTAATGACCTTGAAGGTGAGGTTAATTTGATATTGATCAGATCAACAAATGTAAAAATCTGTTAAATAAAACTCATTCATTAAAGGTGGTGAGGAGGGCAGTAGTTTGTTGTGGATTGAAGGTGAGGGGAGCTTTCACATAAGGCAGAACAAGAAGCTACAGACCTGCTGATGCTCTTGAAGTTACAGACTAAGTTGTGACTCCCTTGTTCCTTGCTAGAGAGAACTTCAGTTTTTACTGGAAGGGTTCTTTGTGCTTCAGCATTTGGGGCTGTTCACCATGAAGTAAGCAGAAAAGCTTAGCAAAAGACAAGGTCTTTTCTGCCAGGATTTCTGCTTGGATTGTGGGTACCCAGACTTCCTTTACAGCCTTGCATTTAGCTGGGGGAAAGGAGCTCTGGAGCTGCCATTTATCAGACTTGCTTGAGTTTCTCCTACCTACCAGGAGAATGCTGAAGAGATGGGTTGTAGCAAGATCAGGATGACAAAACTGGAAACATGGAACTCCAGAGACCACAGTGCCAGGGAAATGGCATCAAGGCTTGCAAGGCTTGCCTGTAATTTCTCTGAGACATCTCTGGGTCCTGGAAAGCAAAGGCTCAGCTCCATATTGAGAGTGCTGTCATCTTGTCATTGCCTCTCTGAAAGTTTGCTTAGTCCTAGGAGCCCAAAGGATAGTTTACACTTCTGTTTTAGGTTTTAGGTGTATACACAGGTCTTGGTCCTAAGCATGGCCTAGGAAAGCAAAGATTTTGAGCTCACCATATCCATATTGCACCCAAGGTTATTGAAAGAGGTAGAAGGGTTAAGATCTAACAGGTCTGTTTCTGAGCCTTGGCTGCAAACCTGGGGGTCAGGCACAGAGGTATCCCTATGGTTAATGTTAACCTTTCTCTTTTCTCTGGCGTTTTGGCAGTTATTCTGCCACCTTGCTGATGCCCTCAATGTGAGGGCAGGAGTTGGCAGAAGCCCTGACTTTGTAAACATTCAAGGTCAGGTTGGGTGGGGCTCTAGAATCACAGAATTGTCAGGGTTGGAAAGGACCTCAAGGATCATCCAGTTGCAACCCCCCTGCCATGGGCAGGGACACCTCACACTACAGCAGGTTGCTCACAGCCACATCCAACCTGGCTGCAAAAACCTCCAGGGATGAGGCTTCCACCACCTCCCTGGGCAACCTGTGCCAGTGTCTCACCACCCTCATGGGGAAGAATTTCTTCCTAACAGCCAATCTGAATCTCCCCACTTCTAGTTTTGCTCCATCCCCTCCAGCCCTATCAGTACCTGGCACCCTAAAAAATCTGTAATTAAACAGGACCCTGCTCACTGCAGGGATGTTGGACTAGATGACTTTTAAAGGTCCATTTCATCCCAAAGCACTCCATGTTCCCTATGCTGTGGGGCACCTACTCATCCTCATTTCCTTGACTTGTGTAGTTCCCAATTCATTCCTAATTGAGGAAGCTCTCCAGAGCCACTGGCAGGTCATGAGAGTACACCTAGCAGCACACCCAGCAGGCTGCCAGCATCCTCACAGTCCTCTTCCAACACAAACAGTTCTTTAAAGCTTGCTCTGTTCTGGCAAGGACTTCAAGGGGAAGTTTCACAGTCCTGAGAGAAGGAAGCTGCACTTTGCATTGTGTACTGACATCTGAGTGGAGGCTTTAAGAAGTGCTTTTTCCTGCTTTTGCTGCTTTTTGTGTCCTTTACATACAATTAGGGGGCCGCGAGAAAATCAGTGAGTGAACCCAGACCATTAGATCTCCTGCAGGAGGCAGAGAGAGCAAGTGAAGGGCTGCTAACTGCTTAGCTCACTGTCCCCCGTACAGTGACTCCACTGAAAGGCCTTCCATGTTTCTGTATTAGAAATAACTTCAGCAGGAAAGAAAAAATATCCCCCAGATGTGCTCCACTCCACACACTGCAGTTCTATGAACCTTTCCCAGGTGCCTGTTTTGTTTGCAAGGAAAAAAAAAAAGATAATAGAAACAATAGTGGGGAAAAAACCAGAGCAGGAGCAATTCCCACTCTTCCCTTTGAAGTGAGCAGTTTAAAAATGGGCTTATTTTGTTAGAATTCAGGATAAGTGCTTTTCAATAGATGAGATATGCTTTTGCTCAGTTCCAATAGACTCCACCAGATCAACCTCCCACTCAATTCAATTAATTCCCTCTCCTCTGTGTGTGAGGAGCAAGGTTTGGATATAAAAACACTGAATGTAAGATTAAAATGTCTACAGAGATGATCAGAAGGGAGTCTGTTTTAATAACCCTCTCAGATTGCTGTGCATGAGATGTGGAAGTAGGAGGTTTAATCTCAGCACAGTGCCTTTACAATTATCATCAGAACTGAGCAGAGTATTGGTCAATAGGAAATGTGCTCCTCGGGGTAGAGAGAGTACTGTAAGAGGAATTAAGTCTTGGGATGTTAGTGAAGGAAACCATCTGAAAAGAATAATCTGCTGCAGCGCTCAGGTTCACAGCAGGACTTGTTCCAAACTCAACAAAAACCCATGGCAGGGGCAGCAGAGAATTCACAGAGGCTTACAGCAGCCTTCTGGGAGCAGCACAGAGGCACCAGTTCCAAGGCATCATGCTTGCCTTCAGTGAATTTCTGCTTGGAGGTACTTAGAGCTGGTGCCAAGCTGAAAGGAAGAAGTGACTGAGTCTGCCTCCCCTATGGCTGAGCTTGGTTCCTATCAACCAGCACAGGGTGCACAGGAGCTGGCATTCATTTCACACAGTGCTGCATTGTGGAAACATGTGAGGTGCTGATTGAAAACACCATTCTGCAGACCTTTCCCCTTCATCTCCCAGGCTGAAAATTTGCTAAGCCTTCCCTCTTGTCACAGAATGCACCTACGTGCCTCTGGAATTAACTGCAGGGCTGCTGGTGTCTGAGTTCCTACACAGAAACCAAGCCTGCTTGGCTTCTCTGCCCTTTCCATCTTTGTTAAGCACAACGTTTGGAATGCAAGAGTGAATGTGATTAGCATGAGTAGGCAGGCCCAGCCTGAGTGTGATGTCCTTTTCCAGGAGCACTATCCAGTCCAAATGAAGCCAAGATCACATCTGCACAAGAGATGGCAACTCCCCTCACAGGTGAATGTCTGCTGCAAAACGCTTTCTCTTCTTTCCATGTCCATCTTCTCTTGACATGTGAACCTTTAGCACCCAGTGCTGTGTGAAATAACTGCAATTTCCCTTCCAGCACCTATCAAGAGTGATGAGCTGACAGATGGGGAGCACCTGATCAGCCCACTCAGCTCTCTGCCTACCTGCCAAAGCAAGGCTGCCACAAAACAGAACCTGCCTCAGCTTTGGATCCTTTCTGGAGAAGCTGGTGTGAAAACTCTTGGAATGCAGGGAAAGCAATAAGGAGAATGGGTAGCAAACAATTGGTGAGGTGTCAGCAACCCCCTCTGCACTCAGCAGGGACATCCCCAACTAGATCAGGTTGCCCACAGCCCTGTCCAGCCTCACCTTCAATATCTCCAGGAATGGAGCTTCAACCACCTCCCTGGGCAACCTGTTCCAGTGTTCCACCACCCTCATAGTGCAGAACTTGTTCCTCACATTCAATCTAAATTTGCTTTGCTGTAGTTTGAAGCCTTTGTCCCTTGTTGTGTCCCTGCAGGCCTTTGTAAACAGTCATAGAATCAGTCAGGGTTGGAAGGGACCTCAAGGATCATCCGGTTTCCAAATACAAGAAGTGAAATGTCTTTCCAATCTTGATTTTTCTTCTAGTTGAACATTCAAGTAGTAAATCAAGAATCAAGAATGAAGAAGGTTGGAAGAGACCTCAAAGATCATCGAGTCCAACCTGTCACCCTACACCTCATGCCTATCTAAACCATGGCACCAAGTGCCACGTCCAGTCCCCTCTTGAACACCTCCAGGGACGGTGACTCCACCACCTCCCTGGGCAGCACATTCCAATGGCCAACCACTCTCTCTGGGAAGAACTTTCTCCTCACCTCCAGCCTAAACCTCCCCTGGCGCAGCTTGAGACTGTGTCCTCTTGTTCTGGTGCTGGGTGCCTGGGAGAAGAGACCAAACCCCTCCTGGCTACAACCTCCCTTCAGGTAGTTGTAGACAGCAATGAGGTCTCCCCTGAGCTGCACACCACAGCAGGCTGGCCAGAGCCTCATCCAGCCTGGCCTTAAACACCTCAAGGGATGGGGCCTCAACCACCTCCCTGGACAACCCATTCCAGGCTCTCACCACTCTCATGGGGAAGAACTTCTTCCTCACATCCAGTCTGAATCTCCCCACTTCCAGCTTTATTCCATCCCCCCAGTCCTGTCACTCCCTGATATCCTAAAAAGTCCCTCCCCAGCTTTCTTGTAGCCCCCTTCAGATACTGGAAGGCCACAAGAAGGTCACCTCAGAGCCTTCTCTTCTCCAGACTGAACAGCCCCAACTCTCTGTCTGTCCTCATAGGAGAGGTGCTCCAGCCCTCTGCTCATCCTCATGGCCCTTCTCTGGACACCTTCCAGCACCTCCAGATCCTTCTTGTAACAGAGGCTCCAGAACTGGACCCAGAGCTCCAGGTGTGGTCTCAGCAGAGTGGAGCAGAGGGGGAGAATCCCCTCCCTGGCCCTGCTGGCCACACTTCTCTTGCTGCAGCCCAGGCTCTGCTTGGCTCTCTGGGCTGCAAGTGCTCACTGCTGGCTCCTGGTGAGCTTCTCATCCCCCAGCACCCCCAAGTCCCTCTCCTCAGGGCTGCTCTCAAGCCAGTCACTGCCCAGCCTGGATTTGTGCTTGGGATTGCCTCGACCCAGCTGCAGGACCTTGCACTTGGTCTTGTTGAACCTTGCAGGTGCTTAGCCTGGAGAACAGGAGGCTGAGGGGAGGGTCTCATTGCTCCCTGAAAGGAGGCTGGAGCCAGGTGGGGGTTGGCTCTTCTCACTAGTCTCAGGTGATAGAAGGAGAGGAGCTGGCCTGGAATTGTGCCAGAGGAGGGTTAGGTTGGACATGAGAAGCTTCTTCACTGAAAGGGCTCTCCAACACTGGAACAGGTGGTGGAATCCCCACCCCTGGAGGTGTTTCAAAGAGGCAGAGATGTGGTGCTGAGGGACATGGGTTAGTCCCAGCCTTGGTAGGGGCAGAGAATGGTTGGTCTGGATGATCTCAAAGGTCTTTTCCAACCAAATGATTTTGTGACTCTGTGACACATCTTGAAATAGCAGTGAGAGGCTGTGGAGTGGCAGGGGGAGAAGTAGCATGGATCTGGCCCACATGTCCACCAGAGTCTAACCTCTTGCTTTTCCCTCTTCAGACAAGAGAACAGATCAGGCCAGTGCTCTGCATGAGCAGAAAGGGCCTGAAGTATACTTTCAGTCACTGCCTGTCCTCGGAGGATTATTAGGATGATTGCAGGATCATTTGGTGCCTCTCTCTCATAAGGCACCTTTGAACCCAGACTGCCTTCATCTAGTTGTGAATAGAAGTTAATTTAGAGCTATTCAGAAGCTAATTTAGAGAGATTTCCTCAGCTTTCCTCAAAGGAGCAGTCTTTTAGGGCTCTATTTCTAAATAGTGGTGTTGGGGTTTTTTTGTTACTGTGATTCACAGGCTCTGCTTCAGGGAAAAATGCCTTGGTTGCTATTGCAGCACTTCAGATGGTAGCTACTTCATACCTTTTAAGGAGTGCTTAGTTCTTCTGGAAACACTAACAGGACCTTCAGAGGGCACAGGGACAACTCACACATGCCATATCTCTGTGACTCTTCTCCCCACTGCTGTAGGCAGGTACCAAAAGCAGGTTGTGGAGGACTCCTGGATTGTAGCAAACACTAAGTCTTGCATGTTTTCCCTCAGGAACCTCACTTTTGCCACTCCTGCTCCCATACATCCTACCCACTGCCACCTTGCCACCAAGCAAGCTCCTGAAGCCCAGGGATGCTCTTCACATAGACCCTTCACAGAATCATAGAACATGAGAAGTTGGAAGGGACCTCCAGAGATCATCAGGTCCAACGCCCCTGCCAAAGCAGGATCACCCAGGGCAGTCTGCACAGGAATGCATCCAGGTGGGGTTGGAAAGTCTCCAGAGAAGGAGACTCCACAACCTCTCTGGGCAGCCTGCTCCAGGGCTCTGTCACCCTCACTGGAAAGAAGTTTCTCCTCATGTTGAGCTGAAACTTTCTCTGTTTAAGTTTGTATCCATTGTTCCTTTGCTTATTCCTGTGCACCACCCAAAAGAGCCTGGCCCCCTCCACTTGACACCTCAGCTATTGATAGACATTGATCAGATCCCTCTCAGTCTTCTCCTCTCCAGACTAAACAGCCCCAGGGCTCTCAGTCTCTCTTCACAGGGGAGATGTTCAAGTCCCCTAAGCATCCTCCTGGCTCTCCCTTGGACTCTCTCCAGCAGGTCTCTGTCTCTCTTGACCTGGGGAGCCCCAAACTGGACACAGGATTGCAGGGGTGGTCTCAGCAGGGCAGAGGAGAGGGGGAGCAGAACCTCCCTAGCCCTGCTGGCCACACTTTTCTTGCTGCACCCCAGGATCCCATTGGCTCTCTTGGCCACCAGGGCACATTGCTGTCCCATGCAGAACTTGCTGCCCACCAGCACTCCAAGGTCTTTCTCCATGGAGCTGCTCTCCAGCAGGGCAGCCTCTAACCTGTCCTGGTGCCTGCTGTTATTCCTCCCCAGATGCAGGACCCTGCACTTGTCCTCATTGACCTTCATGAGGTTTGCCTGCACCCAGCTCTCAGCCTGTCCAGATGTGGATCAGGCAGTACAGCCTGAGGGGTGTCAGCCACTCACCCCAGTTCTGTATCCTCAGGAACTTGCTGAGGGTGCACTCAGTCCTCTCAGCCAGGTCATTGATAAAGATACTGAACAAAACTGGACCCAGTACTGATCCCGAAGGCACACCACCCTTGACCCTTTTCCACCCAGGCCTGCAACTTTCTGAGGAACAAATGGATTACAGCCAGCATGTTCATGGAGACCTTAGTTAGGGAACCAGGTAGTGTTAAAACCCCTTCAATATTTTCCATAGCAAGCCTAAAAGCTGCTGACACTGGGTTTTCTGGAGCTCTTTTGGTGCATCTTAATTGATATCTGCATGAGGTCTTTGGATGAGCCTCCTTCAAAAACTCTCAGGCTTTTGTATCTTCAGGCCATCGGGTGCACCAGGTGCTGAAGAATGAGCAGCAAACACATTTGGGGCTGTGCAGGCACCACCAGGATAGGCACCTGCTTTATAAGTTGTGCCTCCAGCCTGTGACTGAGCAAATTGCTGTGTCTCTGCCAGCTTCACAGCAAGGACTACACTGGCATGAATTGTGGGGCACTGCAGAACCTGAGAGGGGTGTCCTCTGCGTTACTAACTGGTTGCAAGGCAGGAAAGGTTACAGAACCTTGAGGCCCCTGCTCCAGGGCAGTAATTCTTTTCTTGCTAATGCATGAGTGCTTTCTGACTGGGATTACTTGATCATAATAATTCTCCACCCAGGTGCAGAGGAAGAATGGAAAGCATGTGCAATGAACGTGGCACAAGCAAGCATCAGGGCTTCAACCCTGGAGTCTGAGGTGCAGCACCAAGATGCCAAGCTCAGAACCACACAGCTCAGCCTGGATTGGAGCTACCACCTGGCCCCAGCTGTTCAGGTCTGGTGTGATTGGTGCTGACCTTTGAACTGAGATATTTTAACTGGCATTCAGCATATGGAAGAAGCAGGACCTTCACCACTAACAGGGGACACCTCGCTGTGCCCACTCAGTCTGAGGGCTGACCCTGAACCCAAACTGATGAACAGGGTCTGTGCTGCTGGGGCCAGCACAAGAGGAGTGTTTGCAGACTGGTCTCAGCTCTTGCAGGATGGTAAGAGGAAGCAAGCCCAAGGGAGCACAGAGCACAGCAGTGCTCTCAACGCACAGAATCACAGAATGGGCTGGGTGGGAAGGGACCTCCAAAGCTCATCCAGTCCAACCCCTCTGCAGTCAGCAGGGACATCCTCAACTAGATCAGGTTGCCCAGAGCCCTGACCAGCCTCACCTTCAGTATCTACAGGGATTGGGCCTCAACCACCTCCCTGGGTGACCTGTTCCAGTGTTCCACCACCCTCATGGTGCAGAACTTGTTCCTCACATCCAATCTTAGTTTACCCTTCTCTAGTTTGAAGCCATTGCCCCTTGTCCTGTCCCTGCAGGCCTTTGCAAACAGTCTCTCTGCAGCCTTTTTGGAGCCCCCTTCAGGTACTGGCAGGTTGCTATCAAGTCTCCCTGGAGCCTTCTCTTCTCCAGGCTGAACACCCCCAGCTCCCTCAGCCTGTCCTCGTAGCAGAGCTGCTCCAACCCCCTGAGCATTTTTGTGGCCCTCCTCTGGACCCTCTCCATCAGGTCCGTGTCCTTCCTGTGCTGAGAGCTCCAGAGCTGGATGTAGCACTGCAGGTGAGGTCTCCCCAGAGCAGAGCAAAGTGGCAGAATCACCTCTCTGGTTCTGCTGGCCATGCTGCTTTGGATGCAGCCCAGGATGTGATTTGCCTTCTGTGCTGCAAGCTCACACTGCCTGCTCCTGTCCAGCTTCTCCCCCACCAGCACCCCCAAGTCCTTTCCCTCAGGGCTGCTTTCTATCACCTCCTGCCCCTGTCTGTATTAACAGTGAGGATTGTTCTGGCCCAGGTTCACCTGGGCACCAGCCTGTCCAGGTCCATGAGTCTGGGGTCACTGCAAAGGCTGTGGTGGGTGTCCTGTTCTGTGCCAGGTTACATCCAGCCCAGGAGAGGGTGGGATGAAAAGAACCTGGCCACCAGGTGGGCAAAGAATCCTGACCCAGGTGGGCAGAGAGACTTGATCCTAGGGGGAGGGGTCCCTGCATCAATGTCTATTCCATCCCACCTCCTGTCCACAGCCTATTGAAGGGGAGACATTTCCTCTCTCTTGCTCCTGTCCCTTGCCTGCCCAGCAGACATTTTGCTGCTTCTGCTGTTACCACGTGGTGAGGCCTGTTCCGTGCTGCTCCAGACCCCTAAGGACTGCATCTAAAGAGAATCCACAGTGCTGCCAGAGAATCCTTTGCCAGCTGGGCCTGGCTTTGTATATATTTTTATTTACCCTTTTTTCTTTATACCTTTGCAACTTCCCTTTTACTCCAATGCCTTTTATATGTTATTAAACTTACCTTTTTACTTCCAAATCCATTCAAGACTGTTCCTTCTGTGATTTTACCTCTCTTTTCTCCTGCCTAATTTTGTTTTCCCTTACTGGGAAAAAAGGGAGAGAGGGGAAGCAATCTAAATCTGTTCCATTGGGGCTTTTGGACCCTGGGAAAGCTTAAAGCACACCAGCCTGGGTGTGAGCTTGGCATCATTTCCCAGTGAGTGGTTCAGTTGTAAATACTGCACAGAGCAGGAGGTTACCCTGACCCAGTGCACTTGGTCACTGCTTTCTTGCTTGAGTTCAGGATGCTCTTGGGGTAGAGAAGTGAAGTTGGGCTGAGATATTGTCTTTCTCTGTTACTCCTCTCAATCAGGTAACTGGATTGATTAAGAAGCTATTTTTAAAACACTGGGTTACTCAGTCTTTTGTAGTTCCCTTTACAAGGAAAAAAAAAAAACCCAGCGGTGCCAAATAAAAGGGAACGTAAAGTTTCCAGTGGAGAGCTGAGCCTGTAATCTTTGTGCCTGTGTGTGGGAAGCACTTGAAAATTACCTCCTACAGACAGATTAGTGACTTGCTGGTGGAGGGAAGTTTCTTTAAAATTCTGCTTTGCATAAGCTTCAACTTGCAGAAAACAGCTGCTTCACTGTGAACTTCATGAAACAAAGGTCAGGCTGACACTCACCAATTGTTTGCTACCCATTCTCCTTATTGCTTTCCCTGCGTTCCAAGAGTTTTCACACCAGCTTCTCCAGAAAGGATCCAAAGCTGAGGCAGGTTCTGTTTTGTGGCAGCCTTGCTTTGGCAGGTAGGCAGAGAGCTGAGTGGGCTGATCAGGTGCTCCCCATCTGTCAGCTCATCACTCTTGATAGGTGCTGGAAGGGAAATTGCAGTTATTTCACACAGCACTGGGTGCTAAAGGTTCACATGTCAAGAGAAGATGGACATGGAAAGAAGAGAAAGCGTTTTGCAGCAGACATTCACCTGTGAGGGGAGTTACCATCTCTTGTGCAGATGTGATCTTGGCTTCATTTGGACTGGATGGTGCTCCTGGAAAAGGACATCACACTCAGGCTGGGCCTGCCTACCCTGGGACACTGAACCCCAGTGCAGGTTGAAGTCCACCTGAAGGTTGCAAGAGTCCTACAGGGCAGTTTTCCTGATTTTCTGGTGTACAGCTCATACCTGAGTGCCAATCATTGATACCTTTCTCTCAACTATGGAGTATATTGTTCTCTATTATGCACAAGTTGTGCTGTAAGGCAGAGCATTTCTGCAGCAGCAGCTTTAAGGCAGAGCTTTTCTGCAGCAGCAGCTTTAAGGCAGAGCATTTCTGTAGCAGCAGCTTTAAGGCAGAGCATTTCTGTAGCAGCAGCTTTAAGGCAGAGCTTTTCTGCAGCAGCAGCTTTAAGGCAGAGCATTTCTGTAGCAGCAGCTTTAAGGCAGAGCATTTCTGCAGCAGCAGCTTTAAGGCAGAGCATTTCTGCAGCAGCAGCTTTAAGGCAGAGCATTTCTGCAGCAGCAGCTTTAAGGCAGAGCATTTCTGCAGCAGCAGCTTTAAGGCAGAGCATTTCTGTAGCAGCAGCTTTAAGGCAGAGCATTTCTGCAGCAGCAGCTTTAAGGCAGAGCATTTCTGTAGCAGCAGCTTTAAGGCAGAGCATTTCTGTAGCAGCAGCTTTAAGGCAGAGCATTTCTGCAGCAGCAGCTTTAAGGCAGAGCATTTCTGTAGCAGCAGCTTTAAGGCAGAGCATTTCTGCAGCAGCAGCTTTAAGGCAGAGTATTTCTGCAGCAGCAGCTTTAAGGCAGAGCATTTCTGTAGCAGCAGCTTTAAGGCAGAGCATTTCTGCAGCAGCAGCTTTAAGGCAGAGCATTTCTGCAGCAGCAGCTTTAAGGCAGAGCATTTCTGTAGCAGCAGCTTTAAGGCAGAGCATTTCTGCAGCAGCAGCTTTAAGGCAGAGTATTTCTGTAGCAGCAGCTCCATATCACAGAATCATAGAATGTCAGAGGTTGGAAGTGACTTCCAGAGATCATTGGTTCCAACTCCCCTGACAAAGCAGGATCACCCAGGGCAGTCTGCACAGGAATGCATCCAGGTGGGGTTTGAAAGTCTCCAGAGAAGGAGACTCCACAATCTCTCTGGGCAGCCTGCTCCAGAGCTCTGTCACCCTCACTGTATAGCCCTGCAGAGAGAGACTTGGGGGTGCTGATGGATGAGAAGCTGGACAGGAGCAGGCAGGGTGAGCTTGCAGCAGAGAAGGCCAGTGGCAGCCTGGGCTGCATGCAAAACAGAGATGGAGAGAGGGAATCCTGCCCCTCAGCTCTGGTGAGACCTCACCTGGAGTATGTGTCCAGCTCTGGAGCCCTCAACACAGGAAGGACATGGACCTGATGGAGCAGGTCCAGAGGAGGGCCATGAAAATGCTCAGGGGGTTGGAGCAGCTCTGCTCTGAGGCCAGGCTGAGGGAGCTGGGGGTGTTCAGCCTGGAGAAGAGAAGGCTCCAGGGAGACCTAATAGCAGCCTGCCAGTACCTGAAGAAGGCTACAGGAAGGCTGCAGAGAGACTGTTTGCAAAGGCCTGCAGGGACAGGACAAGGGACAGTGGCTTCAAACCAGAGCAGAGCAGATTGAGATTGGATGTGAGGAACAAGTTCTGCACCATGAGGGTGGTGGAACACTGGAACAGGTTGCCCAGGGAGATGGTTGAGTTTCCTTCCCTGTAGATATTGAAGGTGAGGCTGGACAGGGCTGTGGGCAACCTGATCTAGTTGGGGATGTCCCTGCTGAGTTCAGAGGGGTTGGACTGGATGAGCTTTGGAGGTCCCTTCCCACCCAGCCCATTCTGTGCTTCTATATCCATCATGGACACAGGTTCCTCCAGAGGCAGGTTGGACTCTACAGCTCTGCTGATTTTAATGGGTAACCACAAACTTTCCTGTGTCTGAAAGCCATTCTACCAACCCAGCCAATGCCCACATCAGTGCTTTCCTGGGCTGGAACTTCTCACATGGTAAGTGCAGACAGCTCTGCTTCACCTGGGTTAGAGGCACCCTGCAGTGTTTCAAGCAGCTCCATCCTCGTCGTAGGCTTTGGTGTGGCAGGTCCCAGCCTGATGGCAGCATGAGAGAGTTGTGAAGATGGCCACTCTGCACTGCAGCACCACATAACATTTGTCTTCCCATTCATTTGTAACAGCAGCCAGGCAGGCTCTTCAGGGTGATTCATCTCCTCTAAACACAGCTGCCTAGATATTAGCCACCTCATCTGAACCAGTCATCTGCTGGAGTCTCAGAATTAGTCATCAGAGATAAGCAGCTCAACAGGACAGGTTGACCTGTGGCAAGATAGGTTTCTAGCTGAGACAGGAGGTTAAGTCATCTCTGCAGTAACTGTTTTTCTCCACTGGTTCTGACCTAATTTAGTGACTTTGGCCAGCCAGGTGAGGGAAGCTTCTGCCTTGCTGTGTCTTTCAAAAGTATCTTGACAACTTGAGTTATCAATATCCTTCCTTGCAATCCTGAAGGGATACCTTTCTAGCACCAGACTGGATTTGCTGCCTTTTTTTTTTTTTTTTTCTGGATGACTTCCTCTTGTTTTCTTATTGTTTCTTCTGGTTGTGAATTAAAACAATTTCCAAGGTTGAGTGAAAAAAGAGAGATGTTCTGTATTTTTTGTTTAAACTTTCTTTTTTTTTTTATTTTTTGCCCCAGGATTCAATGGCATTAGCCAGGGCTGTGGGTTTCAATGGTTTTTTCCTTAAGAACATAGATCAAAGAGTATTGTGAAGCCATACATCTTCCCTGTCAAACCTTTAATTTATTGTGCTGTTCATTTATAGCTGGAGACTGGAGGACTACTGCTTGACAAAAGAGGATGAATAGCTTGCTTTATTGAGTCCTTACACAGATGGCTGAAGATTCAAATGGGGGGAAGGATGTGTGTGCAACACTCTCTTCCAAACTTCTAACCGTGGATGGATCACAAGGGCTTTATCCTAACTTTAATTTGCATTTCATTGCCAAAGGATTAGGGGCTGACAGTCATTTGTCTCGTGGACTGGAGTTAAAGTGAAGATCAGAACCACCTTTTGTAGTGGTACCCAACAGCTAATGTCCTGGATCTGCACAAATAAACAGCACAGTCCATTTCTAACTCAGTTATGTCTCTTGACTGATCCCTCTGAACTCAAAGCACTATTAACATTTAGAACAGCTTAAACAATGCCTTCTACTGCCCTGATTCAGAGTCACCAAAGCTGGAAGGGACCTCAAAGATCATCTGGTCAAACCTTTCTTGGCAAAGGCACCTTCTAGACAAAATGGCCCAGCACCTGTCCAGATGAATCTGAAGTGTGCAACCTTGAGGGTCCCAGAGCACTGGAACAGGCTGCCCAGAGAGATTGTGGAGTCTCCTTCCCTGGAGACTTTCCAGCCCTGTCTGCATGCACTTCTGTGCAACCTGAGCTAGATTTTGTGGTCCTGCTCTGGCAGGGGGTTGAACTTGATGATCTCTGGATATCCCTTCCAACCCCTAACAGCCTGTGTTCCTGTGAACCTTGGGAAAAAGGAATCACTTCCCTGGGGAGGTTATTCCAGTGGCTGCCTGTTTTCACTGGGAAAAACTTTCCTCTTGTCCAGAGTTTCCCCAACAGTAACTCTGCCTGGTGAGGAGAGGATGAGAGCCCCGGGGGTGTTTAGTCTGGAGAAGAGAGGAGTAGGCTGAGAGGGGATTTGATGGATGTTCATGAATGTCTGAGGGCTGGGGATCAAGGGGAGGGGGACAGGCTCTGCTCAGTTGTGCCCTGGGATAGGACAAGGGGCAATGGATGTAGACTGCAGCACAGGAGGTTCCACCTCCTGCATGTGTTGGCAAGGTCTCCCCTGAGCCTTCTTTCTCAGTTCCCTCAGCCTCATCTCACACAGCAGCCTTCCCAGTCCTTTCTCACTATCCCTCTCTGGGTCCTCTCTGCTTTTTCCTCTGGTGGGTACCAGAAATGACCAGGGTGTGGCCTCAGGTCTGGTTGGTATTATTTATCCCATTATACTCCACAACTCTTTTCCAAGTGAGTAGTTTCTGGTAGTGGGAAAGTGATTCCAGCAGCTTCTCACACCTCTGAGTTTGTATCCAGGATGGCCTTGGTGTGGGCAATAATTTGAAGCCCAGATGCTGCTGTTGCTGCTGCTGCCTTGTTCTTTCTCGTGAGGCTGCCAGCATCTTTGCTATTTCTTTCTGATTGTGATATTCTGCATTATTGCTCAGCTGGGAATGTTTTATCACTGGGCTACTTTCCCATGCATGGGAAGCTCTGCCATAACACTTAAAATACAGATTTTATTTTTTTGTTTAACAATCTCTTGACCACCAGTTCTCAGTGGCAGTAAGCCATGCAATCTGAACTTCCAACCACTTTGTTGTCTAGTAACAGTAGAAGCCTTGTCTCCTCTATTACAATCCCTAAAGGGGGATGAATCCTCCTTATCCAGAGCAACTGAAGAGGTTTTGATTGAGTTTAGAGTTGAGTCAAGACCTGCATTCTAAAAGCCTCTGCCATTCCTGAGATCCTTGTGCTTCACTATTTTCTGCTGTCTTTATATCTTTTTTTTCTTGTTCTGTTGTTTAGGAGAGTTAGTTCAAACTAATAGTACAGCTCACACACATGCAAACAGTGTGTAAACAACTGAATAATTATTAGCAGAGGGTTGCAGAAGCCATTATGCTAATAGGAGTGATTCTGCTAAGCAGAAGGTGAATGAATGCATCATGTAATGATCCCCTTCAGAATTTTAAACAGTGTATAGCTAAGCAGCAAACGCAAGGAAAGTGATATCTGAGCTTTTTTTTTTTATTATTTAATGAAATTAAATTGCTGCTTGGCCACATCTTAATAACTAGAAACAGGCCAAGCCACATTGCTTTTATCTCCACAAAACAAATGGCATTTCAGTCAATAAAACCAACAGTGAGGAGCAAGCAGTTGTGAGTATGAGGCTGCAGATGTCAACTCCAGCAAGTGTTTAGACATACCTGGACAAAACCAGGATTGGGTGGGGTTGTTTGCTTTTTAGGCAAAACATGGTAATCAACACTGACTATGAAAAAAACCCCCAATAATGCAGAGTGATTGATGTGTGGGGTTTGCAGGGAAGAATGCTTCCAATATGAAAGCTCATGAGCTGGTAAAATCTTAGGAAAGGTCTCACACATGGGACAGCACAAATCAAAACAATTGCTTGGACTCCTACTGTATTCAGAAAGGTTCCTGTGTGGAATTGGTAGAAGGAAGGGAAGGGATGGGTGGGTGTGATATGACTCCCTCAGACTTGCCTTTCACCTGCACAACAGGGGCTGGCCAGACTTTGCTGTTTGAAACCTTTTGAACCTTATTACAGACTCACATAATGTTAGGGGCTGGAGGGAACCTCAAAAGTTCATCCAGTCCAACCCCCCTGCCAGAGCAGGAGCACCTAGAGCAGATCACACAGAAACACATCCAGGAGGGTTTTGAAGAGCAGAGCCTGGCTCCAGCCTCTGGGCACTCCCCCTGCACATCTTTATCAACAGCAATGAGGTCACCTCTCAGGCTCCTCCTCTCCAAGCCACAGAGCCCTCAGCTCCCTCAGGCTCTCCTCAGAAGGAAGATGTTCCACTGCCTTCATCATCTTTGTGGCTCTGTGCTGGACTCTCTCAAGCAGTTCCCTGAGGTCCTTCCTGAACTGAGGAGCGCAGAACTGGACACAATACTCCAGGTGTGGCCTCAGCAGGGCAGAGTAGAGGGGGAGGAGAACTTCTCTTGACCTACTAACCACAGCCCTTCTAATCCACCCCCAGGATGCCATTGGCCTTCTTGGCCACCAGAGCACATTGCTGGCTCATGGGCAACCTCCCATCCACCAGGACCCCCAGGTCCTTTTCCCCTTCACTGCTCTCCAGCAGCTCAGTCCCCAACCTGTGCTGCTCCATGGGGTTGTTCTTTCCCAGGTGCAGGACTCTACCCTTGCCCTTGTTGGATTTCATTCAGTTTCTCCCTGCCCAGCTCTCAGCCTGTCCAGGTCTGGCTGAATGGCAGCACAGCCTGAGGGGTGTCAGCCACTCCTCCCATTTGGTGTCCTCAGCAAACTTGCTGACAGTGCTCTCTGTGCCCTCATCCAGGTCATTGATGAATATATTGAATAGACCTTGTCCCAGTGCTGACCCCTGAGGGACTCCACTAGACACAGGCCTCCAACTAGCCTCTGTCCCATTGACCACAGCTCTCTGACTTCTTTCCCTCACCCAGTTCCCATCCACCCCACTCCCCAATCCTCCAGACCACACTGCCTCAGTTCAGCTGCAGGGATGCTGTGGGAGTCGAAACCTCATGCAGAAAGGGGGAGAGCTGTGCAACTTTTAAGATTTAGCACTTAAAGATACCTGCCTATATGCATCCCTCTTTGTGTCAGTTGTGTCACCCTGTCTTAAGAAGCTATTTTATGGAGCCTGTTAGTGTTTTCCAGGACAAACTTTCTGTCTTCCAAGCTTCGTGAAACCTTGCATATAGGTAGAGTTGTAGATACAAATCTCAGAAACACAGAATCACAGAATCAATAAGGTTGGAAAAGACCTCAAGCATCATCAAAGTCCAACCTGTCAGCCAAGACCTCATGAGCACTAAACCATGGCACCAAGTGCCACGTCCAATCCCCTCTTGAACACCTCCAGAGATGGTGACTCCACCACCTCCCTGGGCAGCACATTCCAATGTTTAACAACTCTCTCCATGAAGAACTTTCTCTTCACCTCCAGCCTAAACCTCCCCAGCTTGAGACTGTGTCCTCTTGTTCTGCTGCTGGTTGCCTGGGAGAAGAGATCAACCCCCTCCTGGCTGCAACCTCCCTTCAGGGAGTTGTAGACAGCAATGAGGTCTGCCCTGAGCCTCCTCTTCTCCAGGCTAAACACCCCCAGCTCCCTCAGCCTCTCCTCACAGGGTTTGTGTTCCAGGCCTCTCCCCAGCCTTGTTGCCCTTCTCTGGACACATTCAAGTGTCTCAATGTCCTTCTTAAATTGAGGGGCCCAGAACTGGACACAGTTGCTCATCCAGGGAGAGCCTTTGAGTTGATGGAGATGATCTCAGAAAATATTTTCATGCTTCAGAAAAACTTAACCATAGCTTTCCCAACAAAGCTTATGAAGCTTTTCTTCTCCGAGGGTAATTCTGACCTGAGCTAACAGCTTTTCAGTTTCCAGTGAAGCAAAGACTGAGGTGTGGAGGCAAACTACCCTGTTTCGGGAGTGAACTTGTCTACCACACTTACTGTGGTGTTAGCTGAACTTCTCTACCAGGATGTTGTTAGTGTAGCCTAAGGGGATGCCCAGCAGCACTGGGGCACACCAGAGCAGCACACCAGCAGTAGTGAGGTCCCACTGCTGCATGTCAATAGAATCACAGAATCACAGAACATTAGAGGTTGGAAGGGACCTCCAGCCATCATCAAGTCCAACCCCCCTGCCAGAGCAGGATCACCCAGGGCAGTCCACACAGGAATGCATCCAGGGTTTTTTTTGAAAGCCTCCAGAGAAGGAGACTCCACAACCTCTCTGGGTAGCCTGCTCCAGGACTCCTACTTTCCTATTTCTTTTCTTTTCACTGAATGATGCACTTGCTCAGTAAGTGAAATAGCCTCCTTCAGTAGCCCTTCATGGACTTGATTCTTGCTAAAGTGCTGTTGCTTTTCATATCACAACCACTTCAAAATCAAATCTGTTCTGTCAGGTTATTTTTCCTTGGAATTTATTGCAAATGATTCAAAAGGTTTCCTGTGCCCCAAGTGCATCTTAGGCTCAGTGCAATAGATGCCCCTGAGGCCTTGATGGCATAGGGAGATAAAGCATAGCATGGCTGGATACCCAACACTAGTTTCTGCATTTTCCTTTATTATTTTTAAAGATTCCTTGACATTAGGCAGTTTTTTTGGGGCTTGAGTGGGTTTTTCTGTTTTGGTTTTGCCTCTTTCTTTCTCCAGAGATTGTTTTTTGACTTCTAGTTCTGCTTTATGAGAAGGATTTGGGTTGTGGGTTTGTGGTTGTGGTTTGTTTTTTTTTTTTTTTTTTGTTGGTTAAAGAAAACTGGAAGAGCAAGTAAGTGAAACTGTTGTTGTCTGCAAAGAGAGCTGACCTTGGCTGATGTAGTGACAGGATGAGAGGAAATGGACTGAAGCTTGAGGAGGACAGATTGAGGCTGGAGATTAGGAAGAAACTCTTGAGAGTGAAGGTAGGGAGACACTGGAACAGGTTGCCCAGGGAGGCTGTGGATGTCCCCTCACTGGAGGTGTTCAAGGCCAGGCTGGATGAGGCCTTGAGCAACCTGGGTTGGTGGGAGGTGTCCCTGCCCATGGCAGGGGGGATTGGAACTGGACCATCTTGAAGGTCCCTTCCAACCCAACCCATTCTGTGAATCTATGAACCTATACCCTTCCCCACATTGCCTCCCTGTTTTCCCCACAGCCTTTCCCACAGTTTTCCATAGATTCTCATACCTTTGTTCACACAAAACCAATTCTGCACTCTTTTAAACGTACACCAGGGAAAGGTTTGGGTTTGAATAGCTGCAGCAGGGTTGAGGCGGTTGATGGCTTTTATCCTGCTGCCTGATGAACTCACCCTAGAGCAGACTGTGCAGCAAGATGAATATGTTTTGAAGGCCTCTGAGAACAATGATTATTTGTCAAATGTGTCCTAACTGCAGACATGTGCCTAAAAAATGAAATGTTTGATCTACACAGAGAAATATTTCACAGGGCTCCTTGTCTTTTAGCAGTTTCCCTGCTTGCCTTATGTGTGAGCCAAAAGCCTACCTTTGTGTTTCCAGCTAGCTAAATATGTCAGACTGCCCTACTGTGCCCTTGCTGGTTTGATTTCCAGTCACCAGCTGGCACTTGGAGACAGATTTGCATGGTGTTCAAGAATGTAAATGTTGGTGACATGTCCTGGCCACCTTCAGATGCAGGTGATGAAGCAAGTCTGTGTCTCTGCCCAACATACTGTGCCCACGGTTTACATTTCAGCACATTGTTGTCATGGGAGTCACAGGATCACAGATCCTCTGGAGAGCTTCCAGTCCAACCTCACGGCCAGAGCAGGACCAGAGAATCCAGCACAGGTCACACAGGAACACATCCAGACAGGGCTGCAAAGGCTCCAGAGAAGGAGACTCCACAACCTCTCTGGGCAGCCTGTTCCAGGGCTCTGGGACCCTCAACAGTGCAGAAGCCCCTCCCCATGCAGGAGGTGGAACCTCCTGTGCTGTAGTTTCCATCCATTGCCCCTTGTCCTATCCTATGGTGCAGCTGAGCAGAGGCTGTCCCTTCCCTCTTGACCCCCAGCCTTCAGCTATTGGTAGACATTGATCAGATCCCCTCTCAGTCTTCTCTTCCCCAGACTAAACAGCCCCAGGGCTCCTTAAGCACAACAATCCCAATTATGCCCCTTCAGGCCATGTTACAGCTGAGCCTTCATCACACAGAATGCTGTCTCTTTCACTATCAATATCTTACCCTCCTACCAAATATCCATGCTGATCCTTCTTTTCCCATAAGCCAGCATCTTTCTCTCTGCCCAAGCAATACAAAACAGTAAGAAAATAAGAGCTGCTGAAGGTCAGACAACTTGTGTTTGCTACACATGTTGGAGTGTGGTGTCCAGTTGAAGAGGGGCAGGGTTATTCTAGAGAGAGTCCAAGAGAGGCTTACAAGAGTGCTGAAAGGCCTGGAACGTCTGTCTGGTGAGGAAAGGATGGAAAAGAGAAGACTGGGAGGAGATCTTATTTATCAATATCTGCAGGGTGGGTGTCAAGAAGAGGCCAGGCTCTTTACATGGTGTCCAGTGACAGGCCAGGGGCAACAGGCACAAACCTGGAACCCAGAAGGTTCCAGATGAACACAGCTGCTGGAGCCCTGGGAAAGGCTCCCAGGGAGGTTTTGGAGTCTCCTTCTCTGGAGACTTTCCAAACCCACCTGGATGTGTTCAATGTGACCTGCCCTGGGTGACCCTGCTCTGGCAGAATGATCTTCAGAGGTCCCTTCCAGACCCTAACACTCTGTGATTCTGTGATTCTGTGATGGAAGGCTCAGGTAAACATATGCAGAATGTATCTTTGATCTTTATTTGTTGCTTAAGTATTTTTAAAGATTTAAAGGGTGAGATGGGTTGTAGGTTTTCTAGGTTGTTTTTTTTTTTTCTTTCCATTGCTGCCTTTTTGGTGCATCTTCAGACAGTGTTTTGCCTCTTGGGAAGTTGGCAGTGTAAGTGGCTGACAAACTAGCTAATAAATCTGAGGTTAATAGGGCTGTAGACAGCAAAGCACATGGGCGTAGGAAGGATCACCAGCTGCAGAATGCTGCACATCTAGGAGCTGTCAATACAGAGGATGAAAAATGCAGAGGACAAAACAAAAGGAGGAGAAGTTCCAGCTTATTTTTCTGCTTGCTGAAGCAATCCCTCACATCAGCATGTCCTGGTCCTCTAGGGAAGAGGTGCATTTAGGACTTGATCTTGCTTCTGTTCATGCCAGATGAAAGTCTCCTTTTTAACCCACAGCGATCAGGATCAGGTCACCACTGATTGTCCCTCCCCTCCCAAAACCAAACCCAGAAAGAATCAGCTTATACCAAAATGAGAAGTCTGTGTAAGAAGCAGTGCTCTCCACTTCTGGTGTAAAAAAAAGCAGTTTGACTTCATTTAGAAGTATTTAGAGATGGGTATTAGAGCTTTAAAGCTGATTATTCCCATTCCCTTAATTAGTGGACCAAATGTCTGATCCAGCTGCTGTGCACTCATGGTATTGAGGACAATTTTGATCAGAGGGGATAAAAAAAAAATCTTGTGAAGAACTTTATAGTGCAGTACATTAAATCACTTCAAGTAGCTTATGGCCAGAAATTGGAGTGAGGCAGCAGTGTGCTCCTGCATGCAACAGAGCCTGTGCTTGAATGAGGCAAGGAAATGCTCTTAATGCATGAACACAAGTGAGAAATAGGAGAGGGTGAGAAGATGTTGCTGCTCTGCCTCTGCCTGTGTTCAAAGACACAGCAACTGCTAAAAAGCTGCAGCTTCAATACATGCTCCACTTGGCTACAGCCACCATAAGAGCAGCTGACTGGAGACTTGAAGACCTGCATATCTCAGTACTGCCAGGGAAATCCTCCCTGTGCTAGGGAGACTGTGGGGCTGCTCTGCTGCTTTCTTTGAAGGTATGATGCCCTGAGGGCTCCATTGTCACAGAGCTATGCAGGGCACAAAGGTCCTCCGAGCCCACCCAGCCCAGCCACTCTGCACATTGCACCCAGCCTGTCCCTGCACCATGTCCCCAGGCACCACATCCAGATGGCTGCTAAACACCTCCAGGGATGGTGACTCCAACACCTCCCTGGGCAGCTGTTCCAGTGCCTCACAACCCTTTCCATGAAAAAATGTTTCCTATTGTCCAGCCTAAGCCTTCCCTGGCACAGCCTGAGGCCATTCCCTCTTGTTCTGTCATTAGGTACTTGTGAGAAGATCCCAGTGCCTAACTTTTCATCTAGTTGTAGAGAGCCAGAAGGTCTCCCCTCAGCCTCCTCTGTTTCACACTAACCATCAGTTATCATTAATCATCAGCTCCTTCAGTTGCTCTTTACAAGATTCATTCTCCAGGCCCTTCCCAGCTTCCTTGCCCTCCTCTGCCCTGGCTCCAGCACCTCCACATCTCTCTGGGATTGAGGTGCCCCAAACTGGACACAACACTCGAGGTGTGGCCTCAGCAGAGCTGAGTCCCAGGGGACAATCCCCTCCCTGCTCCTGCTGGCCACAGCATTTCTGATCCCAGCCATTGGCTCATGGAAGTGTCTTGTAAGCACATTTCTTTAGTCCTGCTTGGCTATAACCTGAGCTTAGGAGCCTGGGGTCTGACAGCAAATCTTGACTCTTAGTGTTAGCTGAAACACCACACTTAGTGCAGCTGAGATTCCCTGATGGACACTGCAGCATCTTACAGCCTCACAACAGAGGTTTGTGTCAGAGACAGGCACTGCTCACAGAAGGGCAGAGCCAGGGTGTTAGTCTGCTCCTCAGGAGACTTGGTGGGCAAAAGGAGCTTGCTGTAACAGAGGAGGTTGGGCTGCTTTATATCCTAAAGATCCAAATCCTGGTGACAGCATGAAGATTTGCCCACATTTCATTAATCTCATTACACTGGCACCCAAGATTTCCTTTCTCATCCCTAGACTCTTCACTCAGTCTTCACATAACAGTTGTGCCCACCATTGATTCACAGAAACACAGTTGTCAGGATTGGAAGGGACCTCAAGGAGCATCCAGTTCCAACCCCCCTGCCATGGGCAGGGACACCTCACACTACAGCAGGTTGCTCACAGCCACATCCAGCCTGGCTGCAAAAACCTCCAGGGATGAGGCTTCCACCACCTCCCTGGGCAACCTGTGCCAGTGTCTCACCACCCTCATGGTGAGGGTAACTCACCAGAGTCCATGTGCTGCCTGACACAGCAAGACCTGGACTTGATTGAGTGAGATATGACACTCAATATTGTGGCCTCTCTTCTCTTTTTGAGTGTTGGGTTGGTTTATTTGTTGTTGTTTTTTGGGTTTTGTTTGGTTTTTAGGGGTTTTTGTTTTCTTTTCTTTTTTTAGGGTTTTTTTTTCTTTTTTATAACTGAACATTGTTTTGAGAACACAGATGCCGCAGATGCAAATAGTGCAAGTTGTGATATTTTTCAATATTAGTATAAGAAAGAGATAACTAAATGGGGAAAGTGCTGACTGCCAGGCCCTGGAGTATTTAGCAGCAAAGAATCATAGAGTCACAGAACATTAGAGGTTGGAAGGGACCTCCAGAGATCATCCAGTCCAAGCCCCCTGCCAGAGCAGCATCACCCAGGGAAGTCTGCACAGGAATGCATCCAGGTGGGTTTGGAAAGGCTCCAGAGAAGGAGACTCCACAACCTCTCTGGGCAGCCTGCTCCAGGGCTCTGTCACCCTCACTGCAAAGAAGTTTCTCCTCATGTTGAGCTGAAACCTTCTATATTCAAGTTTGTATCCATTGGTCCTTGGCTTATTCCTGTGCACCACCCAAAAGAGCCTGGCCCCCTCCCCTTGACACCTGCCCCTCAGCTATTGATAGACATTGATCAGATCCCTCTCAGCCTTCTCTTCTCCAGACTAAACAGCCCCAGGGCTCTCAGTCTCTCTTCACAGGGAAGATGTTCAAGTCCCCTAAGCATCCTCCTGGCTCTCCCTTGGACTCTCTCCAGCAGGTCTCTGTTTCTCTGAAACTGGGGAGCCCCAAACTGGACACAGGATTGCAGGGGTGGTCTCAGCAGGGTAGAGCAGAGGGGGAGAAGAACCTCCCTAGCCCTGCTGGCCACACTTTTCTTGCTGCACCCCAGGATCCCATTGGCCTTCTTGGCCACCAGGGCACATTGCTGTCCCATGCAGAACTTACTGCCCACCAGCACTCCAAGGTCTTTCTCTGTGGAGCTGCTTTCCAGAAAAGCTATTAGAGTTGTCTCTTTTTTGATTCTTAAACTATTTCAGTAAGTATCAAATCAAATATTTCTTCCCAGAGAGGGTTCCCAGACATGGGAATGGTCTGCCCAGGGCAGTGCTGGAGTCCCCATCCCTGGAGGTGTTCCAGCAGCCTGTGGAGCTGGTGCTTAGAGACATGGTTTGGTGTTGACCCTGCAGTGCTGGGTGGAGGGTTGGACTGGATGAGCTTGGAGGGCTGTTCCAACCAGATGTTTTCTGTGGTTCTGTGGAATCTGGAGCACTATGAGAGGAAGGCTGCTGTATTCATAAGCAGCAGTCTGATACAACATGCTAAGGAAAGCAAAAAAGAATACATGGAAGCTCCACATTTACAAAGACATTTATTTTTAGTATCCCATTGGCATGGGACAGGTATTATTCACTTATTTTGTAATGCTGCTCTCTTATTCCATGCTCAGCTTCTGTAGTGAAGTTCTTGTGCCTGTGACCTCAGAATCAGTTGCTGGAGGAATAAATGTGATGCCACAGACTCAGCACAGGACCTGAGTGCAGGATCAAGTGCAAGGGACAAAGGAGCAGATAAGAGCCTTTCTGAAGTAGAAACAGCTATTAGAAAAATCCATTTGGTTTTTGTCAGCTCTATTTGAACAGAGAGTTCCTGTGTCAAAATCTCCACTTAATTGGAGTGTATGCGTTTAAGTTTTGCAGTGATTTTGTGCTCCTGGGGCTCATCCAGGTGCTGCTGGAAGGTTGCTGTTAGTTTCAGTAGACTGCATTTCTGGCCTCTGCTCAAAATTGTCATCTTTGGAGATGCTACCCTGAAAAATGGCTATTAGAAGTAGAAGAGTTGGTATGTACCTCATTTTCAGAGGATCTGGAGTGTGCTGGATTCTGTTCTTTCACTTTCTTCTAGCTCTTAAACAGAGTGTGAGTGAATCTCTTCACAGAGCACTTGGAATAAGATTTTTATATCATGAGATGATTCAGATTTCTTAGCTCCCCAGATAGCTGAACCGTCCTCAGAACTGCCTACATAATATTACAAACCTGTTTGCAAAGGCCTGCAGGGACAGATAAGGGACAATGGCTTCAAATTAGAGAGGAGCAGATTGAGATTGGATGTTAGCAGCAAATTGTGCACCATGAGGGTGCTGGAACAGGTTGCCCAGGGAGGTGGTTGAGGCCCCAAACTTGGAGATATTGAAGGTGAGGCTGGACAGGGCTGTGGGCAACCTGATCTAGTTGGGGATGTCCCTGCTGACTGCAGAGGGGTTGGACTGGATGAGCTTTGCAGGTCCCTTCTGGCCTGGACCATTCTATGATTCTGTGATTTTGTGATTCCATGATTCTATGATTTTACGATTCTGTAATTCTATGATTCTGTGATTCTGTGATGCTCTGATTCTGTGATTCTATGATTCTATGATTTTGTGATTCTGTGATTCTGTGATTCTATGATTCTGTGATTCTGTGATTTTGTGATTCTATGATTCTGTGATTTTGTGATTCTATGATTCTGCGATTCTGTGATTCCATGATTATCTGATTCTATGATTCTGTGATTTTGTGATTTTGTGATTCTGTGATTCTATGATTCTGTGATTCTATGATTCTATGATTCTGTGATTCTATGATTCTGTGATTCTGTGATTCTATGACTCTGTGATTCTATGATTTTGTGATTCCATGATTATGTTATTCTATGATTCTGTGATTCTGTTATTGTATGATTCTATGATTTTGTGATACTATGATGTTGTGATTCTATGATTCTGTGATTATGTGATTATCTGATTCTGTCATTCTATGATTCTGTAATTCTATGATTCTGTGATTTTACGATTCTGTGATTCTGTGATTCTATGATTCTGTGATTCTGTGATTTTGTGATTCCATGACTCTGTAATTCTATGATTCAGTGATTCCATGATTCTGTGATTTTGTGACTCTATGATTCTGTGATTCTATGATTCTGTGATTCTATGATTCAGTGATTTTGTGATTCTATGATTCTGTGATTTTGTGATTCTGTGATTCTGTGATTCTATGATTCTATGATTCTGTGATTCTATGATTCAGTGATTTTGTGATTCTATGATTCTGTGATTCTGTGATTCTATGATTCAGTGATTTTGTGATTCTATGATTCTGTGATTATGTGATTCTATGATTCTGTGATTTTGTGATTCTGTGATTCTGTGATTCTATGATTCTGTGATTTTGTGATTCTATGATTCTGTGATTCTGTGATTCTATGGTTCTGTGATTCTATGATTCTGTGATTCTGTGATTCTGTGATTCTATGATTTAGTGATTTTGTGATTCTATGATTTTGTGACTCTATGATTATTTGATTCTGTGATTCTGTAATTTTATGATTCTATACTTCTGTGATTCTGTGATTTTGTGATTCTATGATTCTGTGATTCTATGATTCCATGATTTTGTGATTCTATGATTTTATGAGTCTGTGATTCTATGATTTTTTTTCATTCTGTGATTCTATGATTCTTTGATTCTGTGATTCTATGATTCTGTGATTCTTTGATTCTATGATTCTGTGATTCTTTGATTCAGTGCTGTGTCCAGTGCTGTTCAGCATCTTTACCCATGACATTGATGAGGGGACAGACAGACAGACAGAGTCTGCTCAGCAAGTTTGCTGATGACACCACACTGGGAGTCTTGGCTGAGACAGCTGAAGGCTGTGAGGCCATTCAGAGACTTGGACAGACTGAGAGCTGGGCACAGAGGATCCTAATGAGTGCACCTGCAGGAACAATGTGGATGACTTTTATCTGCAGGCCATCTGATTTGCGTAAGAAGGGGAGTTGGATTCCCAAGAAATGTTATTTCTCAACAACACAATATGAAGATTTCAGTGATGAGGTCTCCAATAAGCAGAAGTAAAAACTGTGACAATAAGTGGTCTCTAGACTAAACAGGTGAGGAAAAATGCCCTGTAGGATGATGATTAGCTCTAATTGGCACCGTGTGACTCTCCTTGGCAATTACCTGTGTGAGTTGCCCACTGGAGGCATTTGATGCTACCTCTTTCTTGGCTGAAAAGCAACAGAAGAGCTCTCAGTAATACTGGGGAGCAGCTTTAACTCTATCACAGTTTTGAAGAAGCAAAATATTTGATCTTAAAGAAAAGACAATGGTTGCCACTGGTTTAGTCAACTTGTCTGAAAATCCTACATTAAGGTTCTCCTGAACCTCAAAACCGTGTGAGCAACAGCTTGGAACTATTTTGCTGCCCTTCTCTTAAGAAGCCAAGCTGCCAAATATGTGGACAGACTCGACAAGTACTCTCTAACCTCCACGTCTGGATGCTAGAAGGCAATGCCACAGCTATTCCCTGCAGAGGAAGCTCCACCATGTGAGGTGCAAAGGCAGCTCCCTGCAGAGCACACAGAGTCTTCCTTTGCCCATTGCATTGCAATGCTAGGTGTACAGGAGAGGGTGGATAGGTATTTCTACAGCACCACAAGACCCCCCAGTGAGCTCAGAGGTGTATTAGCATTTGGCAAAGCCTAGGTAAACTGAATAGCTACTGCTTCCAGCTGCTGAGCCACAGGGGAAGGACTTTCCTCTGTTCCGGTGCTCAGTCCAAATGAATTCACATATACTGCCCAGCCACACTGTCTGAAAACATCCAGGTAGGCACATCAAGGTAAAGCTTAACAATTTGCAGGAAAAGGAAGCTAGAAGAGGAGAGTTTATGTCTGTTTGCATGCATTTGCTATGAAGAGTTGAGATTGTTTAGGCCTTTATGTGTGCAGAAGCAACACATGGCCACTTGCCACTGCTTGGTAACAATGAGAAGCTCTGCTCCCCACATCACAAAAAGTCATGGTGGGCAGATTCAGAACTCCAGGAAAGAAGGAGGGATAAAAGCAGGGTCTGTGCTCCTGGGTAAGGCCAGTGTGGATGTTTGCAGAAGGCTCAGCAGACCAACCTGAGGAAGAGTTATTGAAAACGGATCTCCTGGAGAAATAACTGGAGAGCTCAGAAAAGAAAGGGAATGGCAACAGCAAGGATGAAGTGACCCATATGGCCCATAAGCAGAAGAATTATATGAAAGACCCAGAAAGCAAATCCACAGCTACCAATCCAGCTGCTGAGAGAGGCTGCCAGGCTGCCAGATGTTGCAAATGCAAACCTGTTCTCCACAGTTCATCAAAGAATTAGAGCAGCCTGGTGAAGTGAAACCTTTGCCAATAAAATAAATGCTTTGTTCTCAAAAGAAATATTTTCTACTATGAAACACTGGCAAGTGTAAAATGTTAACAACATGCCCCACTCCATGGTACAGTAGATGGATAATGAACACACATACAGAATATGTGGGCAGCAGCTTCTTATTGATAGAAGATATATATACTTAACTTGGGCAGAGAGGAACCTCATGAGGTTCAACAAGGACAAGTGCAGAGTCCTGCACCTGGGAAGGAAGAATAAACTGCAGCAGGACAGGCTGGGAGGGGATCTGCTGGAGAGCAGCCCTGTGGAGAAGGACCTGGGAGTGCTGGTGGTGGTGGTGGACAACAAGTTCTGCATGGGACAGCAATGTGCCCTGGTGGCCAAGAAGGCCAATGGGGTCCTGGGGTGCATTCAGAGGAGTGTGTCCAGCAGAGCCAGGGAGGTTCTCCTCCCTCTCTACTCTGCCCTGCTGAGGCCACACCTGCAATATTGCATCCAGTTCTGGGCTCCCCAGTTCAAGAGGGACAGGGATCTGCTGGAGAGAGTCCAAGGGAGGGCTCCAAGGATGCTGAAGGGACTGGAGCACTGCCTGGTGAGGAGAGGCTGAGAGCCCTGGGGCTGTTTAGTGTGGAGAGGAGAAGACTGAGAGGGGATCTGATCAATGTCTATCAATAGCTGAGGGCTGGGGGTCAGGAAGGAAGGGACAGGGACAGCCTCTGCTCACTTGTGCCCTGTGATAGGGCAAGGGGCAGTGGATGGAAACTCCAGCACAGGAGGTTCCACCTCTACTCCTCCACTGTGAGGGTCCCAGAGCACTGGAACAGGCTGCCCAGAGAGGTTGTGGAGTCTCCTCCTGTGGAGCCTTTGCAGCCCTGTCTGGATGTGTTCCTGTGTGACCTGTGCTGGATTCTCTGGTCCTGCTCTGGCAGGGGGGTTGGACTGGAAGATCTCCAGAGGTCCCTTCCAATGCCTAACATCTGTGACCCTGTGAAACCCTTCTCTGTGACCTGTAGGAAAAGATGCATTAAGCAGCAGCAGTCCAAGCAGTGAGTGTTTGTGTGTGCATGGGAAGGGGCTTTGATGCCAAAAGGGGAGATGGATAATTAAGACTTCATCTTTCTAAAATATTAAGTATTGATTTGTAGACATTTAGCAGCAGGCAGAAAGCTCTCCTGAGAGCTGGCAGCAACTGTCTAAAAGATTATAAAAGATTTTACTTCTTCATGTAGAGCTTAGCATTTACTTCTTTGTTTAGAATTTATTAAAAGGGAGTAAAATAAATCAGGAGGTCACTTTAGCCCTCTGAGTGTGGCTTAGTTCTGCTCCACGTGGCCATTCAAAGTCAAAATAATATAGAGATGATTTTTTTTTTTTAAGGTTTGTATTGGCTTTTGGTTTATTGGAGTGTCAGGAGGTTTATAAGCTCTTCAGCTCTGGTTTTGATTGTTTTATCCAACTACTGTCACTTCTTATCAGTATTAAAGGCAGAAGTGAAAGCAAGCCACCCAGGGGAAGCAGCCTTTCAGATGTACACCACCACTCTCTTTCTGTCACTGCTCTGAACTGTGCACCTCTGCTCCCCACAGCAGACCCACAGTGAGATCAGGAGGTGAGGTTCACACAGCATTAATTCAGTCCTGAATTAAACACAGGCATTTTTAGCTACAGTGTAAGTCCTTCCACCTTCCTGGTCCTTTCTTTACCACTTTTGATAACTGCCAAAGAACAGCAGAGGTCACACAGGGTAGGTCTGCCCTGGGCAGCCCATTTGGCTCTTCAGCTTTCCACTGATTGTACCCTGGGAATCTGCATGATTGCATTTCATACAATCACAGAATGGGCTGAGCTGGAAGGGACCTCCAAAAGTCATTCAGTCCAACCCCTCTGCACTCAGCAGGGACATCCCCAACTAGATCAGGTTGCCCAGAGCCCTGTCCAGCCTCACCTTCAATATCACCAGAGATGGGGCTCCAACCACCTCCCTGGGCAACCTCTGCCAGTCTTCCACCACCCTCATGGTGCAGAACTTCTTCCTCACATCCAATCTAAATCTGCTCTGCTCTAGTTTGAAGCCATTGTCCCTGGTCCTGTCACTGCAGGTCTTTGTAAAGAGTCTCTCTCCAGACTTCTTGTAGCCCACTTAAGACACAGGAAGGTTGCTATTAGGTCTCCCTGGAGCCTTCTCTTCTCCAGGCTGAACACCTCCAGCTCCCTCAGCCTGTCCTTGTAGCTTCTGGAGCATATCCAGAGAAGGGCAGCAAGCCTGGCCTATGAGGAGGGGCTGAGGGAGCTGGGGGTGTTCAGGCTGGAGGAAGCTGAGGGAGACCTCATTGCTCTCTGCAGCTCCCTGAAGGGAGGTTGGAGTGAGGAGGGGGCAGCCTCTGCTCCTTGGTGGCAAGAGACAGGAGCAGAGGAAATGGTTCCAAGCTGTGCCAGGGGAGGTTCAGGCTGGATGGTAGGAAATATTTCTTCCCATAGAGGATTCTCAGCCATGGGAATGGTCTGCCCAGGGCAGTGCTGGAGTCCCCATCCCTGGAGGTGTTCCAGCAGCCTGTGGAGCTGGTGCTTAGGGACATGGTTTGGTGTTGACCCTGCAGTGCTGGGTGGAGGGTTGGACTGGGTGAGTTTGGAGGGCTCTTCCAACCAGATGATTAATTCCTGTAGTTTCTGTAATCAGAAACAAAGCCACCAGTTTTAGAGAAGGGAAAAGAGAGAGGGAATGCAATTAGAAGTCAAAAGTTAAATTTTACTTTGAGCCCTGCAGTTGCAAAAAGCAGAAATTTCCTAACCAAGGTATTGTAGTGGCATAAAAGAGGAGAAAATGTCACTAGGGCAGAGAAGACAAATCTGTACACTCGCAGGTTTCTATGCATGTCCACAAGGTATCTTTAACTTCTTGGGATTTTATTCAATTCTCTACCCTCTTTGGCCACTTCAGCTGGGCTACAGACCCAGGAGGGACACAGGTTGAAGGTTATTTCAATGTTGACCTTCTGATTGGGAGTTAAATTCTGTCGTGCTTAAGTTTAGATTCTCGAATCCTGACATCCTTTTATTCACCTCTCACCTGTCAGTGATGCAGCTGACTGCTGTGACAGTGCTGACAGGATTCATCTCAGAGTTTGCTGGATGGCAGGTTTTATAAAATCAAACAGAAATAGAAGGGTTCATCAGCTTGGTGATATAGAATTGGACGTCAACAGGTGTCATAGAATGGTCTGGGTTGAATGGGACCTCCAAAGCTCATCCAGTCCAACCCCTCTGCAGTCAGCAGGGACATCCCCAACTAGATCAGGTTGTCCATAGCCCTGTCCAGCCTCACCTGGAAGATCTCCAGAGAAGGAGCCTCAACCACCTCCCTGGGCAACCTGTTCCAGTGTTCCACCACCCTCATGGTGCAGAACTTGTTCCTCACATCCAATCTCAATCTGCTCTGCTCTAGTTTGGAGCCATTGCCCCTGGTCCTGTCCCTGCAGGCCTTTGCAAACAGTCTCTCTGCAGCCTTCTTGTAGCCCCCTTCAGGTACTGGCAGGTTGCTATTAGGTCTCCCTGGAGCCTTCTCTTCTCCAGGCTGAACACCCCCAGCTCCCTCAGCCTGTCCTCATGGCAGAGCTGCTCCAACCCCCTGAGCATTTTCATGGCCCTCCTCTGGACCTGCTCCATCAGGTCCATGTCCTTCCTATGCTGAGGGCTCCAGAGCTGGACACATACTCCACGTGAGGTCTCACCAGAGCTGAGGGGCAGGATTCCCTCTCTCCATCTCTGCTTTGGATGCAGCCCAGGCTGCCATTGGCCTTCTCTGCTGCAAGCTCACCCTGCCTGCTCCTGTCCAGCTTCTCATCCATCAGCACCCCCAAGTCCTTTCCCTCAGGGCTGCTTTCTCTCCCCTCCTCCCCCAGCCTGTATTGACAGTGAGGATTGTTCTGGCCCAGGTGCAAAGCCCTGCAGTTTCTCTTGTTGAACCTCATGAGGTTCACCTGGGCACCACCTCTGCAGTCTGTCTTACTTTCACAAAGAGCTTGTCAAGAACTCACACAATCCTCTCTTGCAGATTTCTCTCTCCGTCTCACCCTGGTCATATTCCCTCTGTCTCCCTGCCTTTTTCTTGTTGTTGTTTTGGTTTGTTTGGTTGGTTGGTTTTGTTTGGTTTGATTTGGTTTGGTTTGGTTTTTGTTTAGTTTGTTCTTTCTGTCCCAAGGCCTGTAGGGTAATCTAATCTCTACCTGCAGTCCTTTCTGCTGGTTCAGAAAAGCTAAATATTGCATCCAGGTGATCATGCTTTCTGCAGAAGGAAGGAGCTGGCCCATTTAATAATGCATACTTCATTTACAGTGTGGAGCCTTAGCCAACCCCTTGTGCTGATACTTCTTCCAGTCATAATACTGATCTATGCAGAGTCCTGACTACATTTTTAACTAGGAAAAACAACTGAATGATACAGTCAAAATAATTCATGGAGAGAAAATAGATGTATTTCAGCATGGGAGAATATTTATGCATTATTTAACAGCAATAATGTTTGAATTCATACATTATGCAAATGCCCTCATAATCAGGAAAATGAAGGGACTTGGACTGCTGCAACATCTTTAAATCTACCATTAGGTACTTATTTGTGCATATCATTTAACAGTGCACAGTGTTACAGGGTGTCACTTGGAGAGAGAAGTTATCAGAGACTAACAGGTTATAAAAAGGCAAAGCTGATGAATCCTGATTGCTACCTTGATGCTAATGGCTATAAATTTATCAGCAAACAAGAGGAAAGGCTTTAATAGTGATTTCCATAACCTCCTCTCCTGGAGCTGGCTTGCTGAGGCTTTACACACAGCTCATATTCTGCACTGGCAGCCCGGTCCATGCCCACAGCACAGGCTGCAGCTGTGTCAGCTCTTCATGTGTCAGCAGCTAGGTTCCAAAGCTAACAAAACTGGGAAGCTTGGCCCCAGAAAATCAAAGCTGCTTCTGCCTCCTTTTCTCTCCTAGGCAAAAGATGAAAAAGAAAAAAATTCTTAATGCATGTCACTGGTCAAGGGCACAACCAACCTTCCCTCTACCACTCAGCTCTCTTTATATCTCTGCTTAACTCTGTTCACAAGACCACATGCAGAGAATCACAGAATCATGGAATCACTGAATCATGGAACAGCAGAATCACAGAATCATGGAATCACTGAATCATAGAATCATAGAATCATGGAATCACTGAATCATGGAACAGCAGAATCACAGAATCATGGAATCACTGAATCATAGAATCATGGAATCACAGAATCATGGAATCACAGAACCATAGAATCATAGAATTATGGAATCACAGAATCATGGAGTCATAGAATCAATCATAGAATCACAGAATCATAGAATCACAAAATCACAGAATCAAAGAATCAAAGAATCACAGAATCATAGAATCATAGAGTCATAAAATGGTCAGGGCCAGAAGGGACCTCCAAATCTCATCCAGTCCAACCCCTCTGCTCTCAGCAGGGACATCCCCAACTAGATCAGGTTGCCCACAGCCCTGTCCAGCCTCACCTTCAATATCTCCAGGGATGGGGCCTCAACCACCTCCCTGGGCAACCTGTTCCAGTCTTCCACCACCCTCATGGTGCAGAACTTGTTCCTCACATCCAATCTCAATCTGCTCTGCTCTAGTTTGAAGCCATTGTCCCTCCTCCTGTCCCTGCAGGCCTTTGCAAACAGCCTCTCCCCATCCTTCCTGTACCCCTCTTCAGGTACTGTGTGTGTACACTTCAGCTGAGAGGTTTTTGTGCTATGTTTCCTTGATAATACCTCTGAGTTTGCAGCCAGTGTGAGTGCATTTGTGCACCCTGTGGGAACATAAGCAACAAATCACTGTGCTCATACCCAGGCAGGTTTCAGCCCAGGAGCTCTTGTGCTTTGGATTTGGATCCCAACAAACTGGAAAATTTACCAAACTCCGAACTTGGAAGCAAAAGTGAAGTTATGCTTTAAAAATGGGCTAAATATGAAATAGAATAGAAAGAGCAGTCTCCTTCCCCTTGCATCAAGTTTCCAACTGGTATCACACTGCCCTGGCAGCTGCAGCCTGCACAAGGGTCATAGAACCACAGAATTGTCAGGGTTGGAAGGGACCTCAAGGCTCAGCCAGTTCCAACCCCCCTGCCATGCCCAGGGACACCTCACACTACAGCAGGTTGCTCACAGCCACATCCAGCCTGGCTGCAAAAACCTCCAGGGATGAGGCTTCCACCACCTCCCTGGGCAACCTGTGCCAGTGTCTCTCCACCCTCATGGGGAAGAACTTCTTCCTAACATCCAATCTGAATCTTCCCTCCTCTAGCTTGGATCCATTCCCCCTACTCCTATCACTCCCTCGCACCCTCAAAAGTCCCTCCCCAGCTTTCTTGCAACCCACTTCAGATACTGGAAGGCCACAAGAAGGTCTTCTCAGAGCCTTCTCCTTTCCAGACTGAACAGCCCCAACTCTTTCAGCCTGTCTCCAGAGCAGAGCAGCTCCAGCCCTCTGCTCATCCTCATGGCCCTTCTCTGGACACCTTCCAGCATGTCCATATCCCTCTTGTAACAGAGGCTCCAGAACTGGACACAGTGCTCCAGGTGTGGTCTCAGCAGAGTGGAGCAGAGGGGGAGAATCCCCTCCCTGGCCCTGCTGGCCACACTTCTCTTGCTGCAGTCCAGGCTCTGCTTGGCTCTCTGGGCTGCAAGTGCTCACTGCTGGCTCCTGTTGAGCTTCTCATCCCCCAGCACCCCCAAGGCCTTTTCTTCAGGGCTGCTCTCCAGCCAGTCCCTGCCCAGCCTATATCAGTGCTTGAGATTGCCCCAACCTAGCTGCAAGACCTTGCACTTGGTCTTGTTGAACCTCATGAGGTTGGCTTGGGCTCACCTCTGCAGCCTGTCAGGGTCCCTCTGGATGGATCCCTTCCCTCCAGCTTTCAGCTGCACCACACAGCTTGGTGTCATTGGTGAACTTGCTGAGGGAGCCTCAATGCCTCTGTCCATGTCAGCAACAAAGATGTTGAACAAGCCTGGTCCCAGGACTGATCCTTGAGGGACTCCACTTATCACTGGTCTCCACTTGGCCATGGACCCATTGACAGCCACTCTTTGGGTGCAGCCATCAAGCCAGCTCTTTACCCACTGAATGGTCCATCCACCAAACCCAGACTGCACCAGCTTGGAGAGCAGGATGTGGTGCAGGACAGAGTCATCCCTTGTCAAGAGTGATTTACAAAACTGGACAGCAGAGGGAAACTCAAACTCTGGTTTTGTATTTATTTGTATAGCAAGCAAAATAAGAGTTTGCATGCAGATGCATCTATGCAGCATAACAGCTCAGGAATCCAGAACAGATCTTCTTGCAACTGGGTGACATTTGGGTACTCACCAATTTGAACCCAGGCCATGGCCTGGACTTTTCTGGAAGCCTCTAACACAGTAAAATGATTACTTTTTAAATTCTTTTTTGGCAGAGTGGATGCAATCCTCTTTGCATCTCCACCACAAAGCTTGTGCCAGGGTTTCTGCTATAAAATCCCTATTGCTAACAAGAAAACACAGTTCAGCCAATATATTGTGCTCCTGGCACACAACTGGCACCCAGGAATTCATCCTGGAGATTTTTATTTGCAATGAAGGATATTAATTTCTCAGAGTACAAAATAATGCATGAACTCCATTTTGGTGGACATTAACTTGATTTTTATGGGTTTTTAGCAATCAATTGTTTTAAGGCTTGTTGGGAAAAGAGAAAGGGATGCAGCAGGCACCAAGGGTGCAATAACAGCTTACACACTCCAGTGCCTACTGGAGATTACTGCCTCCAGGTCTGGAGCACTCAAGACAGGAAAGACATAGACTTGATGGAGCAGGTCCAGGAGTTCATGCAAGCCATCAGGGGGTTGGAGCAGCTCTGCTATGAGGACAGGCTGAGGGAGCTGGGGGTGTTCAGCCTGGAGAAGAGAAGGCTCCACAAAGACCTAATAGCAGCCTGCCAATACCTGAAGGGAGCTACAGGAAGGATGGAGAGAGACTGTTTGCAAAGGCCTGCAGGGACAGGATGAGGGACAATGGCTTCAAACCAGAGCAGAGCAGATTGAGATTGGATGTGAGGAAAAAGTTCTGCACCATGAGGGTGGTGGAACAGTGGACCAGGTTGCCCAGGGAGGTGGTTGAGGCCCCATCCCTGGAGATCTTCCAGGTGAGGCATCTCGCAGCATCTCTGGACTGGGGGTTGTGTTTGTGCAGGGGTGAACTGAAGTCTATAAGTAGACTACTAATGTCTCAGGTGGATTTCTTCTTCTCCACTCCAGTGAGGTCCTGCCCGGAGTACTGTGTCCAATTCTGGAGCCTCTGTTACAGGAAGGATCTGGAGGTGCTGGAAGGTGTCCAGAGAAGGGCCATGAGGGTGAGCAGAGGGCTGGAGCTGCTCTGCTCTGGAGACAGACTGAGAGAGTTGGGGCTGTTCAGTCTGGAGAAGAGAAGGCTCTGAGGAGACCTTCTTGTGGCCTTCCAGTATCTGAAAGGGGCTGCAAGAAAGCTGGGGAGGGACTTTTGAGGGTGTCAGGGAGTGATAGGACTAGGGGGAATGGAGCAAAAGTAGAAGTGGGTAGATTCAGATTGGATGTTAGGAAGAAGTTCTTCCCCATGAGGGTGGTGAGACACTGGCACAGGTTGCCCAGGGAGGTGGTGGAAGCCTCATCCCTGGAGGTTTTTGCAGCCAGGCTGGATGTGGCTGTGAGCAACCTGCTGTAGTGTGAGGTGTCCCTGCCCATGGCAGGGGGTTGGAACTGCATGATCCTTGAGGTCCCTTGTAAACCCTGACAATTCTATGAGTTTATGATTCTGTGATTCTACGTCTACTGCTGCTCTTACTCCTAACACTTTCTGTATTGCACTGAGGACATGATCAAAAATCAGCTTAAAACAACAGCAACAACAACAACAAAAAATTGTCTGAGAGCACCAAGTCCAAATTTCTGTTCTTCTTGTTAAAAAATAATTCAGTGCCTCTCTCCAGTGTGCCAAGATATGTCCAGAACACTTTGCTTTTTGAAACAGAAAATATAATTCTCTGATTCTGTGATTCTGTGATTCTGTGATTCTATGATTCTCTGATTCTGTGATTTTATAATTCTATGATTCTGTGATTCTATGATTCCATGATTCTGTGATGCTATGATTCTGTTAATCTCTGATTCCATGATTCTGTGATTCTATGATTCTGTGATTCTGTGATTCTATGAAACCTGGCACTGCCTTCCAAAGGCTTATCCCACTCAGCTCTCTTCTGGCAGTCCTTGCTTACAGCACAGTTTTAGCATCCTCTGTTTTTTTTTTTTTTTTTTTTGCTGATAGTTTGCATATTCTGGCACTAAATAAGTAGGTGCATTTATGTACACTGGGATGGAGGAGCAATTTTCATCTCATACAGCCAACTGACATTGTTTCTTCTAGGAAGGGCTGCATCTCCTCAGCACCATGAGAATAATGCTTATTTCTACCTAGCAGGGTGCTTGAATCCCAGCTAGTTAGGATGGTCTATCTTTAACAGAAGGTTGCCTCCAATTTGTGCTGTGACTTTCCAAAGTTTGCTAATTCCTTTGGGTTTTAATTAGAAACACTTCAGCTGCATTTCCCTAAAACATGCAAACTCCAAGGCTCCCACAAATGGCACTATTGAGATGGCTTCTTAATTGATTTTTCTTTAGGAGCAATTTGTTTCTCTTCCAGTTTATTGTGGCAGACTCTGGCATTTGTCACATCTTCCAGCAACTGAAGCTTTTTGCTTTAATAAATGCACATATTAGATGCTGTTCTCTTTCCCTGCTTGATAGGTGTATAGTGTCAGGCAGAAGAAGGTCACAATGATGTTAAATTTGCTGCTAAGCAAAGGATCAGAGTGTAAATGAAATCTGGAAAGCTGGGAAATGAGAATGTGCAAGTGTAAATAATGTATTAATTATTGACAGCTAAGGGACCAGAGAGTCCTATTTGGTAATGATGTCTTCATTGTCACACTGCCTGGCACTATTTCAGACATTTTTATTTTAATAACAGTTTTTTTCTTCCCTTCCCTCCCCTTCCCCCCCACCCCCCCCCCTCCAAGGTAGTAAATATTTCAAATTACCAGTGAAACTTTATTGATCTTTTTCATTTTTCTCTGGCTTTTCTTTCTCTTGCTGCAGTCCAGGTGCTTGTTTCAGGCAGGGACTGTGGAGAAACAAGTCCTTTTATTTTATTGTGGCAAGTGGTATTATTACAGCACAAAATAGATTCCTCTTACAATAAAAGAGCACAATACTGAGGAGCAAAAGGAGACTCCTCCTCATCTGTTATTTATGGGACTTAAGATATGGTTTAGGAAAAAACCTTGATAGCTAAGGGCTCAGTTGTGCCAAGTGGCCTTCCCTGCAGTGATTGTTGCTTTAGATATGCCAGAAGCAGAATCACAGAACCACAGAAACATTCAGGTTGGAAAAGTCCCTCAGGATCACCAAGTCCAACCCAGAACCCTACTATACAAGGGTCACCCCTAAACCAGAGCCCCAAGCACCACATCCAGGCTGGAGGACTTCTTCCTACTCTCCAGTCTGAACCTGCCCTGCTGCAGCTTGAGGCTGTTCCCTCTTGTTCTGTCACTAATTACCTGGGAGAAGAGACCAGCACCAACCTCTCCTCAACCTCCTTTCAGGTAGTTGTAGAGAGCCAGGAGGTCTCCCCTCAGCCTCCTCTGTTTCACACTAACCATCCCCAGCTCCTTCAGTCCATAAGATTCATTCTCCAGGCCCTTCCCAGCTTCCTTGCCCTCCTCTGCCCTGGCTCCAGCACCTCCACATCTCTCTTGGACTGAGCTGCCCAAAGCTGGACACAACACTCAAGGTGTGGCCTCAGCAGAGCTGAGTCCCAGGGGACAATCCCCTCCCTGCTCCTGCTGGACACAGCATTGCTGATCCCAGCCAGGATGCCTTTGGCTTTCTTGGCCACCTGGGCACACTGCTGGCTCCTCTTCAGCTGCTTGTCCCTTAGCACCCCCAGGTGCCCTTCTGACCAGCCACCAGCTGGATTTAACTCCATTGAGCACCACTCTCTGGGCCTGTTTGTGCAGCCAGTGCTTTATCCAGCAGAGCATTGCTCAGCCAAGCCATGAGCAGACAGTTTGTCCTCAAGAATTCTGTTGGAATCAGAGCCAAAGGCTTTTCCAAAGTAGAGGCAGACTGGATCTCCCCATGGCTTTCCTGAGTGAAACACCAGCTAGGTTCAGGAAAGGTGCTTCTGAGGCCAAGGGCTTTTTCAGTGTCTGTTCTATACCAGCATTGCACCAAATCTAAGAGCAGCAGTAAATTCTTTTAGAATTATTATTATTACAAATTACTGCAGGAAAAAATCACTCTGATCCAGAAAAGGTCTCAGTATAATAGCTGTTTGCATAAGGCTGCTGGATGTAAATAGCCAGGAGCTTGCAAATAACAAGATGCAAAAAGTAACAACCAACCAAATCCCACCATAGACACCTCCTGTTTGTTTGCCAGATCAGCTCAGAGCTTTTTCTCCTAATGAGATTTTTAACCTGTGGAGGATGTCTGGCATCTTATTTCCCAAGCCCTCCAGCCTTCCTTACTGAGCCATGTGTGACCCACATCCCCCAGGCAAGGAGCTACACTGCCACTCTGCAGCCCCCTGGCATCTCCAGTCCCCCTGCTGGTCTGGGGCTCCTGATTTAATCTCCACATTGGCTTTTCCCAGGAATTGCAGATTTTGTCCCTTCTGTGGGGTGAACACCCACCACAGAGTCACAGAATCACAGAAAACATCCAGTTGGAAGAGCTCTCCAAGCTCATCCAGTCCAACCCTCCACCCAGCACTGCAGGGTCAACACTGAACCCTAAGCACCCTAAGCACCAGCTCCACTGGCTGCTTGAACACTGCCCTGAGCAGTCTGAGGAGGCTTGTGAGACTCTGGGCTCTGCAGAAAAGAGGTGGCTGTTCATTCCCTGGCACCAAACCAGTTGTGCCCTGCTCCCGAAGGCCAGAATGTGGTGCTGAGAGCTGAGGGTTACACAAAAAGCAGCTTTCCAGCCCAAGGATCATAGAACTGTCTTGGCCAGAAGGGACCTCCAAAGGTCATCCAGTCCAGTCCCCTCTGCAGCCAGCAGGGACATCCTCAACTGTTGTGTGTTGTGGACACTTTCTAATTGACAATCAGCAATAAATCTGTGTGCTGCAGGAACTCAGAGAAATGGCCACTTCAGGTCTTCTGCAGGATTGTCTTAGTAGCATAAGGAATAAACAGGCAAGGGAGAGAGACATCTTCCTGGGGTTCACAGGGTCTTCAGAGAATCACAGAATGGTCCAGGGCAGAAGGGACCTCCAAAGCTCATCCAGTCCAACTGCCCCTCCATAGTCAGCAGGGACATCCCCAACTAGATCAGGTTGCCTACAGCCCTGTCCAGTCTCACCTGGAAGATCTCCAGGGATGGAGCCTCAACCACCTCCCTGGGCAACCTGGTCCAGTGTTCCACCACCCTCATGGGGCAGGATGTTCGTCACATCCAATCTCAATCTGCTCTGTTCTAGTTTGAAGCCATTGTCCCTTGTCCTGTCCCTGCAGGCCTTTGCAAACTCTCTCTCTGCAGCCTTCTTGTAGCCCCCTTCAGGTACTGGCAGGCTGCTATTAGGTCTCCTTGGAGCCTCCTCTTCTCCAGGCTGAACACCCCCAGCTCCCTCAGCCTGTCCTTGTAGCAGAGCTGCTCCAACCCTCTGATCATTCTCATGGCCCTCCTCTGTATCTGCTCCATCAGGATAATGTTTTTTCTTTGTCCTTAGTAAGGAGAGCTGGGTGGCAGCTTTCAGTCAAGTTCTCTTTCCTCTAAAAATTCTAAGTTGTGGTGTGTGGAATTGCTTAGCAAATTCCTGTCAGCTTTCATGAATTGGTGGAGCTGATAAATCCTGGTGTGTGGCAGCTGGGAAAAGTGAAAAGATTTCATTTCACTGTTTTCAAACTGTTTAGTTCATTGATTGCATCAGAAAGCTTTCCCATCTGAAGTCTGATTTCTTTGATTAACCAAAATTAATGTTTTTGCATAAGTTAGAATTAAGGAAACATTTCACCTGCAATTAGTTTTCCACATTTCAGTGAATGAAGCCTCACAGGCTTTGCCTGCCCAGTGCCCAGCTTGGCCACTGCATGCCCCTTGTGCTGTGGTTCTGCTGACAGCTCTGCCTGCCATGGGGAAAAGCCCAGACTCATGTTACAGGGATGTTCCAAACTGCACCACCTGCTTCCAGGGTGTTATTTACAGGTGCTAATGCCAGGAGGGGAAGATGTGACTCTCTTCCCAAGTCTGTTGTTATGTACAGCAGGTGCCTCCCAGACGTTAACCAGTGCCATATGTGATGCTGAATATGGAGCCTTCTTCCTCTGCCCAAGAATAGAACTGGATCCAAATGAAATTTCCTGCTCATTTGAGTCAGTCTCCATAGCAACAGCCCTGCACACCTGTGATGTGCAGGCACAAGCTGCTGCAACCTCTGAACTAGGCAGAAGGAGCCATGCCCCATCCCCCTGTCAGAGGCAGAAGTGCATCTCCAGTGCAGCCCTGGCACTTGTTTCCTTTTGCTACATGTGTGATGCGTACGGCATCTCGGGCCAGAGGGGCTCAGTTCGGTTTGAACATTCCTCTGTTGAGAAATCAAAGGCACAAAGGAGGCCAAATAGCAAAGCCAGGATATTTGGTAACAGAATAATGTGGATGGAACAGAGGAAGGGAGAGGGGGAGAGTGAGAGAGAGAGAGCACAAGAGAGAGCGCAGGAAAGGCTGGATGTGAGGAAGAAATTCTTCCCAGAAAGAGAGACTGGCCACTGGAATAGGCTGCATATGGAGGTGGTGGAATCACCCTCCCTGGGTGCCTGAATGAGACACTCAGTGCCATGGTTTAGTTGATTAGATGGTGCTGGGCAATAGGTTGAACTTGATGATCTCAAAGGTCTTTTCCAACTTGTTTGATTCTGTGATTCTGTGATTCTGTGGTTCTGTGATTCTGTGGTTCTGTGATTCTGTGATTCTGTGATTCTGTGGTACTGTGATTCTGTGGTTCTGTGATTCTGTGATTCTGTGATTCTGTGGTACTGTGGTTCTGTGATTCTGTGATTCTGTGGTACTGTGGTTCTGTGATTCTGTGATTCTATGATTCTATGACTCTGTGCTTCTGTGATTCTATGATTCTGTGATTCTGTGATTCTGTGGTTCTGTGATTCTGTGGTTCTGTGATTCTGTGATTCTCTGGTACTGTGGTTCTGTGATTCTGTGATTCTGTGATTCTGTGGTACTGTGGTTCTGTGATTCTGTGATTCTATGATTCTATGACTCTGTGATTCTGTGATTTTATGATTCTGTGATTCTGTGATTCTATGATTCTGTGATTCTGTGATTCTATGATTCTGTGATACTGTGATTCTATGATTCTGTGATTCTGTGATTCTATGATTCTGTGATACTGTGATTCTGTGATTCTATGATTCTGTGATTCTGTGATTCTGTGATTCTATGATTCTGTGATACTGTGATTCTGTAATTCTATGATTCTGTGATTCTATGATTCTATGATTCTGTGATTCTGTAATTCTATGATTCTGTGATTCTATGATTCTATGATTCTGTGATTCTATGATTCTATGATTCTATGATTCTGAGATTCTATGATTCTGTGATTCTGTGATTCTCTGATTCTCTGATTCTGTGGTTCTATGATTCTGTGATTCTGTGATTCTGTGGTTCTGTGCTTCTGTGATTCTGTGGTTCTGTGATTCTGTGATTCTGTGATTCTGTGGTTCTGTGATTCTGTGGTTCTGTGATTCTGTGATTCTGTGATTCTGTGGTTCTGTGATTCTGTGATTCTATGATTCTGTGATTCTGTGGTTCTGTGATTCTGTGGTTCTGTGATTCTGTGGTTCTGTGGTTCTGTGATTCTGTGATTCTATGATTCTATGACTCTGTGATTCTGTGATACTGTGATTCTGTGATTCTATGATTCTGTGATTCTGTGGTTCTGTGATTCTGTGATTCTGTGATTCTGTGGTTCTGTGATTCTGTGATTCTGTGATTCTATGATTCTATGACTCTGTGATTCTGTGGTTCTGTGATTCTGTGATTCTGTGATTCTGTGGTTCTGTGATTCTGTGATTCTGTGATTCTATGATTCTGTGGTTCTGTGATTCTGTGATACTGTGATTCTGTGATTCTATGATTCTGTGATTCTGTGGTTCTGTGATTCTGTGATTCTGTGATTCTGTGGTACTGTGGTTCTGTGATTCTGTGATTCTATGATTCTATGACTCTGTGATTCTGTGATACTGTGATTCTGTGATTCTATGATTCTGTGATTCTGTGATTCTGTGATTCTATGATTCTGTGATTCTGTGATTCTATGATTCTGTGATTCTATGATTCTATGATTCTGTGATTCTATGATTCTATGATTCTGTGATTCTATGATTCTATGATTCTATGATTCTGAGATTCTATGATTCTGTGATTCTGTGATTCTCTGATTCTCTGATTCTGTGGTTCTATGATTCTGTGATTCTGTGATTCTGTGGTTCTGTGCTTCTGTGATTCTGTGATTCTGTGATTCTGTGATTCTGTGGTTCTGTGATTCTGTGATTCTGTGGTTCTGTGATTCTGTGATTCTATGATTCTGTGGTTCTGTGATTCTGTGATTCTGTGATTCTATGATTCTGTCATTCTGTGGTTCTGTGATTCTGTGGTTCTGTGATTCTGTGATTCTGTGATTCTATGACTCTGTGATTCTGTGATTCTATGATTCTGTGATTCTGTGGTTCTGTGAT